>NW_006966032.1:7672-37943 GCF_000164805.1 Carlito syrichta
AAGGAAGGAAGGAAGGAAGGAAGGAAGGAAAGAAAGAAAGAAAGAAAGAAAGAAAGAATGAAAGAATGAAAGAAAGAAAGAATGAAAGAATGAAAGAATGAAAGAATGAAAGAATGAAAGAATGAAAGAAAGAAAGAGAAAGAAAGAGAAAGAAAGAATGAGGTGTGGAAATGCTTTCTGAGGAAAAAAGTGTGTTTCTCTTTTGCAGAAGGAGTATTTTTCTCAGACTAAGTCAGTGTTTTAATTGAATGTATTGTATGTATTGTTATGAGTGTATTGACCATTTTTGGTTGCATATATTAAACGTATGGTTTTTTTGTACGTGAATTATGCCTTGGTTAAGCTGATAAAAATGATTGTATGTATGTTTAGATTAATGGATTGATGGAAAAAGAAAGAGAAACTATTTTGCAGAAGTTAAAGCTTACCATAAAAGCCGGGCTCGGTGGCTCAGCCTGTAATGCCGCGCCTTTGGGAGGCTGAGGTGAGTGGATTGCCTAAGTCCGCGGGTTCAAGACCCGCCTGGGCATGCGAGACCTCATCTCTACAATGAATCAAAAAATTAGTCGGGCGTGGTAGCGTCCGCCTGTAATTCCGGCTACTCAGAAGGTTGAGGCGGAAGGATCGCAGGCGCCCAGCAGGTCGAGGCTGCGGTGGCCGGGAGCGGCCACTGCACTCCAGTCTGGACAACAGAGTGAGACTCCAACTCAAAAAAAAAAAAAAAGCTTACCATAATTAAGTAAAATACTAAATATAGTAATACTTGGGTTTATTGGAAAAAAGATTGGCATGACTCTAAAAGTATTGCAAAATTTTAAATGTTCAATTCTCCAATTTTATTAATGCTTAAAATACTCTTTGTGATTAGAAATAAAATTGTAAAATACCAAGTTGGGTACAATATTAAGTTTTAATTTACGTAACTTCAATTAAATTCTGGCATCAAAGAGAAATAGTAACCTATTTTACCCAACTCCTCTTTTCTGTCTCCTGGATTTTGCGGTAATTTCGACCTCGTAAAGTTTTTAAAATTTACATTATCTTTTGTAATTATAATCTTTATACTTGTTTGAACTTATTCTGTATTTAAGCGGGTGTAGTGCTCATCCCTGTTTCTTTTACCATATTCATAGCATTATAGGGATTTTGTTGAAAAACGAACTCTTTGTTGATTGGATTTCTTTGTCAAGCTAATCATTTGGATACATTTTCAAGTATGGTTTATGGAGGCTGTATTATTCAGAATTGTTTGCTCTTAAAATTTCATGATTGTCCACGTATGAACTTTTTTGCTTGAAAGAAGATACTGGGCACCCAATACCATACTAGACTGGGTCCACAAAACTATATACAGCAAAACTTATAACTTGAGAAACTTTAAAAGCTGAACAACCATATGCTGTACTAGATACTACAATAATTAAGCCTCAAATGTTATATGAGTTTTCAGGACAGGTTGAGCAAAAGCACAGAGATGGGAAATATCATGCAGAGGTATCATTGGAATTTACATACTGCTGATGCACATGGTAAGACAAAATAAGATGGTGGAAGAGGTGGAGCAGTAAACCTGGACCAGTGCTTGAAGGTCCTGAAACCTGGACTTTATTCATAGGAAATGGCATGATGTAGTTAGATCAATAATTTTCCACCCAATCCCATTTCCACCGCCACTCCCAGATGTCTGCTGTCAGCTTTCTACCATCTTCTGGTATTTGTGGTTGCATTCATCTTTTTTCATTACATTTCTTCCAATTTTTAGTTGGCTGTATTAGAGTTAAGTGACTTTTTAAAGAAGAGTTCTTGTATCACATAATTTTTGACATACAGTTGACAATGTCTGCAGTTGTTTTTAAACTTGAATAAAATTTGGCTGCAAATAATATTCCAGAATTATATTTTCTTTCTTTCGGTTTACAAATACTACTCTACTATTTTTAAGCAACAGATATTGTTTCATAGAAAAGTAAGTCCCTCTTAATGTTTAGCTCAAAAGTTGCTGGCTTCTTTTTCTAGAGTGGCTAAATAGTTTAGTTTGTTTACCATATACATTCCAGAATGTAACCGAGGGTAAAGAACTTCTATAAGTTGTTGTTTATCATTTTTTGTAAAAAAAATTGGTGCATCCTTTTCACGTGTGGATTTAGTCCTCATTCTATGGCTATTTTATTGTAGTATGCCTTGAATAATTGTCTAGATTATTTGTTAAACTCTTTATTTTAGAAAGACTCATTATTGTTCTTCATTTTCTATCAGTTGTACTTTCTTTTTCTTTTTTTCTTTTTTTGTTAAGAGACCGAGTCTTGCTCTATCACTCAGGTAGACCAGGGTGGTAGGATCATAGTTCACTACTGCCTCCAACTCCTAGGCTCAAGAGATCTTCACTATCAGCCTCCTTAGTAGCTGGGATTACAGAAGTGTGCCACAACATATGACTAATTTTAATTTTATTATTTTTTTTGTAGACATGAGATCTTGTACTCCTGGCCTAAAGCAATCTTCTCACCTAGACCTCCCAAAGTTCTAGGTTTATAGGTGTGAGCTATTGTGCCCAGCGTCTTTTTTTAATTTATTATCTTCTATTTAACCATATCTTTGTGTCTACTTTTGCACTTCCTTATCTTAAATCTATATACCAGTTATTAAATTTTAAACTTTATTATATTCATAGTTTTAATTTATTTATTGTTATCACCTTATTTAGAATCTCTACTCTTTTTCCCCAACTTTAAATTCTCCATTTTTATCTCTTTGTATGGACTTGTTTTGGTTTATTGAATCTATTTACGAATGTTCTATCACAAGAAGAATTCTCTTGCAATTGTCATCTGTTCCTTCAGTTATGTTTAGTTTCAAACTGAAGTTTGTGTTTCATATTGTTTTGTTTTATTCAGTATGTTTGCATAGTTGTGTGTCAATTTTACCAACTGTTTTTGCTATATTTGGGATTTCTATTCGCAGATTATGTTTTAATATAGTTGAATTCTCTCGAATATTTCCTGTTTTTATTTTATTGGGGTAAGCTGAAAAATGGACTTCACACTCTCCCAGGTGTTAAAAAAAAACAAAAAAAAGTATAATGCAACCTTTTAAGCTCTGAAACCTTGAATTTGTTACCTTGCTTAGAAGAAGAGTCTTTGCAAATGGAATGAAGTCAAGGTTTTTAAATGGAAAGATTATTTTGGGTTATCTGAGTAGGATCAATGTAATTAAGGGCCTTTATTAGAGAAAGTAAGACAATACTTGTCAGAATGGAGTTGTGACAATGGAAGCAGATGTTGGAGTGATGAGTTTTAAAAATAGATAAAATAAATGAAAGCCAAGAATTGCATGCAGACTCAGAAACCAAGAAAAGGAAAGAAAGATTATCTGCTAGAGACACCGGATAGACCCAATCCAGCTGATACCTTGATTGGGTACCCATATTAGAGTTCTGATCTCCAGACTTATGATAACTATGATAAATTTATATTTTAAAACTTGTGGTAATTTGCTATAGCAGCAATAGGAAATGAATGCAGTAAAAAGAATCCTTTCCATTAGTCTAGAACTAAGCTGAATCATTTTTACTTTCAGAGGATATTATTCTTTTTTCTTTGTTTGTTCTGTTTAAAAATAGTAGACTACTGAGTTAACAATACTCCCAGTTACTAGTGTGTTCAAGGACCCACTTGTGATTTTTTCATAGAGTTCTACTTTCCTCTTTATTCTGACTGCTAGTCTTTTTCTGATGCTTCCCCTCCCACTGACATATACTTTAATGGACTTGACCTGTGTCCGCGGGAACGAATTCTACAGTAGACACCCATTATAATTTGTTGTTCATTCTTCATAAGTTAAACACCGCAAGCTCCAACTCCTAAATATTATAAGTAATGTTATGAATATCATCTATGTAAATTTCCCTTTGAGAGTGAATTGATAAAGTCTTAGGTATATGCTTATTTCATTTTACACACTGTTGCCCGATTGTTCTCCAATATAGTTACGTAAGTTAATACTTCATTTTAGTTCATGAAGACTCCTTCTTGCATCCACATCCGTATAATTATTTGGTATGATTTCACCCCCTAATTCTCATGAATTTGAAACATGAAAAAAATGTCTATTTTTAATTATAATTTTACTTTTCCTGATAGCTAACAAGGCTGAGGAGGTCTGTATCATTGTGCCTATCATTCCATGTCCATGAAGTGTGAGGGGAGCACACAGAGGCAGAGCCTTGGAGGTAAAGAAGACTGAAGAAGGCTAGGTCATGGCCGAGTTCTAATGCTGATTATTGAAACTGGGAATAAAAAAAGAAAAACAAATACATATTGCTCCTAAGAGATGAGGTGTTTTCTGTGGGAAGGGGAGGTCAAATGAAGATATTCCAGAGTTTAAACCCTGAAAATGACCCAGCTGTTCTGAAGACACAGACTTGAGCTTTAGTCAGAAGTCTAGAGAGTGAGACATTCAGGATTAGGAGGAAAAGAATTCCGGACAAACGCCAGGTTGTGAAGCCAAGGGTTATCTCTTCTCCCTAAGGAACAAAAAGTGAGAAAGAAGAATCACCAAAAAGACTTCTCTCATGGTCAAAATGTGTTGGACTAAACTCAGCAGCAGGGGAAATTCAATAAATGTTATATTTGAATGGGCTTATGAATGTTTTCAAATCAATACCTACATGCCAACTTATATAGACTTATGTTCATAAAACACATTAAATAGTACTACTAACACAATATAACTTCTACTATTTTCTATGGGGTAAGTGTTATTCTAGCCTAATTCTGTCAGAAAATGCTTTATCCTTACTACCGGAGAGATTTAGTAATATAGTATCCCTAGATATATAAAATAATTTCCTTTGTTGAATCAAAGGCATATATCTTCTAGTATAGACATGAAGTGTAAGATATAAAAATGCAAGTTACTGATACAGTTTCCTCTGATTAAATAAATCACTTTAGGCAATGGGTTGTGGCAATGTTGCAGTTCTGTAAATTCTGGCTGACGCTGGCATACACTGTCATCGATAGGTCATAGAACACTACTGAGTTCTAAGTGATGTCTTGAATTATATCTGCCCTATTGATGTGTCCAACAGTAGTTAGGACAGTGATTTGGTGAAGAGATAGCCTCTTCAGTGATTTGTTGTAGATTGTACAAATTTCATTCTTTGTTATAATCAACTGACTCTCTGAGAGCTGTTTCACTGAGAGAAGTCCTGATTGAGTAAATCTCTAGATAGTTCAACCATGAAACGAAAACAAAAAACTAAACGTCTGGAAAGCAAGTACTGCTCACAACAAAAAAAGAAAAGCGGTATGTGTCAATATATTCCTAGAACACAGGCTAAGCAGGAATTTCCTCCTAAAAAATGAGGAAGGGAGGATTCCTAGTTGAGGTGGAGGGGGACAGAGATAAGGAAGAGGAGATGTGACTAAGGAGGGAGGAAGAAAGGGGGAGAGAAATGTACACATGTATATTGGTCTTTCTGAGGCCCAGTCTTCTGAGAGCAAAGAGAAGGTTTAGATGACCCAGATCCTTGTCTTTGTCACTTAACCTGTGCCACCTACAGAAAGTCACTCTGAATTACGGTCAAACACATAAAGGTTATTCTAAACTAGTTTTTTTTTTAAAGATCATTTCCGTTTATTTGATATCTTTTTGAGGACACTGGGAAATGAATTTTAAAAGTTTCTAATTGCACTTTTTTTAATTGACTCATAGAGGAGAGGGAAGCATTTGGAAAAAATCTTTCAGCATTGAAAATCTGATTCCAGGGATAAGAGTATGAAATAAATATAACTCATTTACTCAGAAATAAAACTTAACTATTTTGTTTCACACTATGATGACATGAATGTGGGATTCATATATAAAGGAAATATTAAAAAAAAAACAGGGCACACATGCAAATACACACACTCACGAGACACCATGTAGCCAGGATAGCTGAAGTGAGGGAAGTTGTTTGACTCTACCTGGAAAAGTGGAAACTAGGTGGTTGTCATTACCATGAAGGTTAAGAGTAAACAAATAATTCCTATGCGGGCGGACCATTGCTCAGTGCTAAGAGGGAACAGATTGGAGCCATCTCCAACTTTTAAAACAGTGGCTCAGCCGGGCTCGGTGGCTCAGCCTGCAATCCCGCGCCTTGGGAGGTTGAGGTGAGTAGATTGCCTGAGCCTGCGGGTTTGAGACCCGCCTGGGCAACTTGGTGAGTCCTCATCTCTACAATAAATCAAAAAATTAGCCAGACGGGGTAGCGTGCTCCTGTAGTTCGAGCTACTTGGAAGGCTGAGGTGGAAGGATCGCCGGAGCCCTGCAGGCCGAGGCTGCGGTGGCCGGGAGCGGCCACTGCACTCTAGTCTGAGCGACAGAGTGAGACTCCAACTCAAAAACAAAAACAAAAAAACAAACAAACAAACAAACCAAAAAAAAAAAAAAAATCAGTTGCTCATATTCCTGAGGAGAATCTCACATTTCCAGCAATGCTGGGGCTTTTTGAAGACAGCCTGGTGAGCGAAGCTATCTCCCTTTCACCTTCACTAAAATTAGTACATTTTCCAGGATATTATCCATATAAACTGTGAGATATGAAAAACAAACACACCTGTTCACATGTATACATGTAAAACACAGCCAGAAGATTATCATTTATTTCTAACATAATTACTCACTTACTAAATACCATGTCTGATTATTTGTCAGTCAAAAGTATTATACCAAAATTTAAATGGAATAGATTAGTCCATAGTAGCTAATACACAACGAATCTATTTCTTGCTCAAGTAACAATTCAGGAAACTTATCCATGGCAATAGGGCAAGTGTCCTTTATGATGTAATTCATGGACTGAGACTGATGAAAACTTTCAACATGCAGTTGTCTGAGAGACCCTGGGTCACTAGAACAGGGAAGAGATGGAGGGTACACGGGATTGTGTGGCTATGCCTGGGTAGTGGCACATGTCACTTCCACTCATTTTTTATTGCAGAAAATTTAATGATACAATAAAGACTAACCGCAGGAAGGTTGAGAATTATTATACAGTTTTCTGTCCAGGGTTTAAGGAGATATGAAGCAGTCTTTCTTCTGTTTGTTATGTTCCATTAAAATCACACATTGTGGAAATCCAGTCATCTACGATATATACAGACCCAATAAATACTACTGTATATGTACGGTTTTCAGTAGTAGGACCCAGATTATGCTATCCATGAGGGTAAAAGCCACATATGTTTGCTGCACATGTCACATTTGGTCCTTAATTGTTTAAGGATAAATAAAAGCACTGAAACATCAAGCATGAACCACATCTTTTATTTATTTCTCAGTAAATGAATATATGCCAGAAGATCCGCAGGCTAGAAAAGAGGTATCTCCGATGCAAGACGTAAGCGTGGTGAAGGCTGCTGATACCTTTTTAATTGAAAACAAGCCTGTTGCTGCTGGTATGGAGGGACTATTGAACAGAATGCAGAAGGAATGCTGGCATCTAGGCATGGCCCAGAGATGAGTTGATACAAGGCTTTCCAGTCCAGATAGAAACTCAAAATACTCCTCTGCATTTGTAAATATGAGTAGGAGTAAAGCAATATATTCTAAAGGTAAAACGCCCAAGAAGACTGGGATGAGCTGAAGGAGATTAGTGAAAAACTGGGTTTTACTTAAGTGATGGGAGAGGTGGTAGAAGAGGGAGAGGAACTAAGGGGATAAGACTTTCATCAGAGGAGCATAGGCAGAGTCAGTATGAGATAGCAGAAACTATGTGATATTGTCAGAAAGGTATGACATCACACACAGATTAAAACAGGCCAAAAGTGATGAGATCTTCAAGAGTTAACTCTTAGGCACACGGTAGAGGTAGCTACTCCCAGATCCCATCGTACCCAAATGTTTTCATATCCAATGTTCTCTTACTTATCCCATTACAGACACATCTAGACTCCTTATTCTCATCGCTCATTCCCTTTGTTCTTCCTTCTGTGCCAAATAGCTATAAAATATTTTTTCCTAGCATGCAAAGAAAAATAATTACTCTGACGTCCTGATGACACTAGATTCATTATACTGTTTTTTTAACTTAAAAAAAAAATAAGTGCCTGATATGTACATTGTGCCTGGCTTTTGTCACCTATCATTCTATTTGTGAAATTCATCCACAATTCATATGCAAGTAGTTTGTTCATTCGTATTGCTGCGTATGTCCCATACTATGCATAGAAATAAATTTTTATTAGCTGTACTATGCCAGGCATTTGGATTGCTTTCATTCTGGAGATACTCAAACTAGTGATGATGTGGACATTCCACTGTATTTGTTTTGCTATATACAAAACTTTCCATTTTTTACCTTTCAGCACTCAATCTTTCATACTTTTATTTTCTAATGTTATACATATTAGTATCGACTTAATCTTACTTACTCTTTTCTGCATTTTTCTCTTTTACTTTTATTCTTCACATAGTTGTGTTATCTCTCTTATATATTGTGATTTTCACATCCTAATTTTCTTTTGTTATTCCCTTAGATTTCACAAATACATGGATCCATCTAGTTTTAAAGGTAATATTCTTTAAGAGAATATTCTCACTAATACATTGAACAGTCAAGTCACATGACAACTCATAAGACATACAATGGATACACATAGATGTGTCATACTAACACAGAGACACAAATTACACATAGCATTCCCGCTCAAATAAACCTCATCCCATGTAACTTTTAAACTTTAGCGTTTGTAAGTGCTAGATCAATCATATATAAAATACTAACCTAATTTGTGCCAGTGTACCACATTCACCACCTACCATTTGACCACAGTTTGTGCACATCACACATGTCAGACACATTAATGCAAATCTTGATAAACAGCAAAATAAGGAGGAATGAGCTTGGTTAACATTTGAAATAGGGGTAGTGCCATCATGAAATCATGAATATTCAGTTTCTTTCTAAACTTTATCAATTGCTTCATTTGAGATTGTGAATCTAAATTTATCAATTGCTTCATTTGAGATTGTGAATCTCTGGGGAGAAGGAGGCACATAGGATGAAAGTGTGAAGAATCTAAAGATAAAAAGATAGTACAAGCCGGACTTGGTGGCTCAGCCTGTAATCCCGCGCCTTGGGAGGATGAGGTGGGTGAATTGCCTGAGCCCGTGGGTTCGAGACCTGCCTGGGCAACTTGGTGAGACCTCATCTCTACAATAAATCAAAAATTAGCCGGGTGTGGTAGCGCGCACCTGTAGTTTCAGCTACTTGGAAGGCTGAGATGGAAGGATCACCGGAACCCAGCAGATCGCGGTGGCCAGGAGCGGCCACTGTACTGCAGTCTGGGTGACAGAGTGAAACTCCAACTCAAAAAAAAAAAAAAAAGAAGAAGAAGACAGTACAAAACATCTTAAGCAGGATTGGTAGGTAAGAGAAGCCTTAGTGCAGGAGGGGGGAAGCACATAACACTTTATCACACCATTCCCTGCCCAAGGGATTAGCTGTTCAAGACAAAGTAAGTTCTTGTCTGTGTGGAGGGCAGAGGAGTACCCTGGGGAGAAGAGCCATGACTGAGGAATGGAAGGGAAGCAGCTGTCCCAACTATAAACTCTTGTCCATGCATTAAGCTCTGTAGTTTTCAGAGGGATATTGTTTTTCCAGTAAAGATAATGTGTATAGAATTGTGCCTTGGGAGTAAAGGACGAGAGACTGAGCACATCTAGGCTCCATGTGAACAGATTTTTCAAAAGAAAAGTTTGGCAAATAGTGGAAGTCAGTAGTTGTGTTACACCATACATTATGACAATATCAGGAATACAGCATCAGTGGATTGTACACAGTTCAATCCAAATGGTTAACACTTCATCCAAAACTCAGGACACAATAATAATACAAACTTTTCAGTGTACATACATGTTAGGATTTTTAGATGGACATAAACATTATTCCTGAATACATGGGCCAGGTCTGTTCTGTGAGCTTATCCCATGATTTTCATACTACTTACTGGTTTAACTAATGAATGAATGAACTGCATACCCACTCTATGTTTATGATCTTTCTTTCATTTTCTAGGATCTTCAAGCATAGAGAAGAATGATGCAATGCCCGGCTGCTCCTCCTTGCCTCTCAGACAAATCAGCAATCATCCAAAGCTGAATATTTCACCTGTGACTCCTCTTTATATGCTCTTGCCAGTGCTAGTAAGGAAAAAGGCAGATAGAAAAGTTTAAGTAGATTAATGCTGTGAGAATTAAACCATATATATAGAAATTCAACTCAGAGCCAGGCATGGTGGTTCATGCCTATAATCCCAACAATTTAGAAGGTAGAGACAAGAGGATTGCCTGAGCTGAGGGATTCAAGATTAGCCTGCGTAAGTTGAGGAGACTTCATCTTTGCAGGAAAAAAAAATAGCCGGATACAGTGGCAAGTACCTATAGTTCCAGCTACTTGGAAGACTGAGGTGGAAGGATCACTTGAGACCCAGAGGTCCTGGCTATGTTGACCATGAGTGCAGCATTGCACTCCAACCTGGGTGACAGAGCGAGAGTGAGACTCCGACTTAAAAAAAATTAAAAAGAAAGAAATCTAGCTCAACATCTCTTCTAAGCCACTGTCTGAAAGGTATACTCTGGACCCTGTTATAACCTTCCCTTTTTTCCCTCTTAAATGGCAGTCTAGGTCTCTGCTCTTGTACAGTCAACAGGAACTCATCACAAATACTTCTCATTTTAATTTTTGTGGGGAAGGGAGAAGAAACTCTGGAGATAAATTTTAGGAAAAAATAATATCATATATAGTGAAGATAGTAGAATTCATAGCCACAGGGTCCACAATTGCTGTAGCGTCAATAAAACTTAAAAGTAAAAATTCTAAAAGTGAAGATGTATTATAAAGTAGTGGTACTCCAGTAATGTCTGACAGTAGAAAATTATAGACAACTATAAATGATCCATCTACCATGGTTAAGGGTATCCTATTGATCATGATTGCTTACAGTCACTTAGCTTATAATCTAAAACTATAAAACACATATAAAGACAAAGTAGATTATTCAAACACAAAAAACATGTTGAACTCTAAGAAAGATTATTTAATTGAACATTGTTGTAGGAATGGTAAATAAGTCTGTTTAAAACTGTTAAAGATGTAAAACCATAATCAAAATAATGTCGAAAGTTATTTCTAAAATTAACTAAAGTACTTTCAGATATATCTAAAAAACATTTCCCAGCAAATTCAAAATTGTGTTTCATTTCAACAGTAAATTAGACATAAATTTAAAAAGCTCTATGATAGAGGTGAAGATTTACTTGCAATACAAAAAGAGAGAAAAAATATAAAATAGAAAGGATTTATAAAAATGAGAATGAGCCTGGCTCGGTGGTCAGCCTGTAATCCTGCGCCTATGGGAGGCTGAGGTGAGTGGATTACCTGAGCCCGCGGGCTTGAGACCCGCCTGGGCAGCAAGACCTCATCTCTACAATAAATCAAAAAATCAGCCGGGCGTGGTAGCGCGTGCTTGTAATTCCAGCTACTCGGAAGGCTTAGGCAGAAGGATCGCTGGAGCCCAGCAAGTCGAGGCTGCGGTGGCCGGGATCAGCCCCTGCACTCCAGTCTGGGCGACAGAGTGTGATCCAACTCAAAAAAAAAAAAAAGAGAATGAAATATGAATGAATGATTTATATCAAAATGACATTTTTGATAAGTAAAACTACAAAAAAAAAAACAGCAGGCGATTAAAGATATAATGGTTGAGAATGTTCAAGACTTGATAAAAGACAAACATTGGCAGATTTAGGACACATTATAAGCTTATTACAAGACAGAAAAAAATAAATTCACACTTAAGTACACTATACCAAAAAGTCAGAATACCAAAAAACAAAGACTTTAAAACAACTGTGGAGAGACATAGAATACCTTCTGAAGAATGATTTATCACACAGTAAACTTTTTGGCAGCAATCATGGAAACCTACAAATAACAATGTAAAACAGTATGCTGAAGGTGAAAGAATAGTCTTAGAGGAATACAGGAGAAATAAAGACATTTTAAGATAGAAATTATAGCAAAGAAAAAATGTAAAGAACACCAATAAAATATATTCAGAAAATATAAAGTAGAGAAAACATAGCAGCCAAGAAAAAAATGACAGCTAAGGAGATGGTTAGTTTGTGATTGAATATAAAAAAGCTTTGATGATTTCAGTACAAAATATAATAATCACTGACTCAGGACAGTTAAAATGGGTGAGGGGTGAGCTAGGTGGCTCAGCCTGTAATCCCAGCACTTCAGGAAGCTGAGGCAAGTGAATTGTCTGAGCCCACGGGTTCAAGAGCAGCCCAGGCAACTTGGTGAGACCTCATCTCTACAATAAATGAAAAAAAAATAGCTAGGCATGGTAGTGCGCACCTGTAGGTCCGGCTACTTGGAAGACTGAGGCGGAAAGATGGTTAGAGCCCAGCATATCAATATTGAGGTGTTCGTGAGTGTGCCCTTGTACTCCAGCCTGGGTGACAAGAGTGACACTCGACTCAAAGAAAAAAAAGGTGCAATAAAGGTATTGGTTGGAAATAACTTGTAAGATATGAGCTAGAAATTAAAGTATTTTTAGCTCCTTCTAGTACTCAAAGAAACGGGTAAAGCCATTGACTCAAACAAGCAACGCTGCACCCAGGAACCGAGGGAAATTGTATAAATAAGACCTAACTACTTGTGTCTTTGAAAAATTCCTCAATTCAATAGGGAGTATATGGAAAGCCTTAACTTAAGGGTAGCATATCTACCTATTTGCTATAAAAATGGCAATACATTTAGCAGGCAGAATCAACATAAATTAGTTTATTTAGAGTCCCAGAAGTCAAAAGTCCAATTTTTTTTTTTAATTGGAGTCTCCCAGGCTGGAATGCAGTGGTGCACTCATAGCCATGCCAGCATCGACCTGCTGGACTCTGACGATTCTTCTGCCTCAGTCTTCCAAGTAGGCAGAAATACAGGCGCTTGCTAACATGACCGGCTACTTTTTGATTTATTATAGAGACGAGGTCTCGCCAAGTTGCCCATAATGGTCTCGAACCCACAGGCTCAGGCTATCCACTCACCTCGTCCTCCCAAAGTGCTGGGATTATAGGCTGAGCCATCGAGCCTGGCCCAACATATTTTTATTGAATTATAATCAAGATTTATATAGGGTTGATTTCTTCTGGAGACTCCAGTAGAGAATATTCCTTGCTTCTTCCAGCACTTAGGGTTTCCTGCACTCCATGGTTTTCAGCCCATTTGTCTTTTCACTCTAACCTCTTGCTTCCAATGTCACCTTTCCCCACCTTTTATTTTTTTCCTACTTGCCTCTGTTGTAAGTATCTTTGAGATTACATTTACACACACCCACATATTGAGGATAATCTTCCCATTACAGGATCTTTGATTTAATTGCATCTCCAACGTTCCCTTGGCCTTATAAGGTGACAGTCCCAATTTCAAGAGATTAATAAGATATGGACATCATGGGGTGGGAGACTTAATTCAACTTTCTACAATAATCATAATTACAAATATATTGAACACAATTGCATATATGTACTCAGATAATCAGTTATTAAAATATCCCACGTTGGCTACACGCTAAGTCACAGCATAGATCCAATACACACACATACACACTCAAACAATTCAAGCAATTAATTAAAAAACACATATACATTGTGTCCAACCAACCATTCACACCCAGAAAAACTAAAAACACCTTCGTTTTGGAAATATAACCAGGAAATAGAATGCAGTCTTCATTAGTATCTTACACATAGCAAACAACCAAGGTTTCCTGAATAGATGGAAAATTCGATATATTGTTTTAATTTGAATTCAATTTAATGGAAATCTTCAAGGTGCAAAAGCATGATACAATGTCAGCTTATATTCCACAGAAAGAAGAGAAAACTACCTTTGTGGTCTCTCACGTCCTGAAAGATAGAGGCTGAAGCATATAAACGGAAACAAGTAGATTCTGCTTTTGCCTGCAAGAAAGAGGCAAAGCTTCCAAACTCATATTCCCTCATGGAGAAAAAACCTGAAAAGATTCCTCAAACACTGGCCTCTAATAACCAACTACCCTCAAAGCACACATGAGTTTTCAACCCATCACACACAACTAGTCTCAGTATCATATGCTCTTAGGTTCATGTCTATAAACCCACATCCCTTCATTTTCCATTCTCTATCCCATTTCCTCATATACACAAACATGCCTGTTAACTCATCTTCACACATTACTTCTTTGCATTCTCACTTCAAAGCATATGCATTTCTCAAACTTTCTTGTCCTTAACCTCAAGTTTTCAATATAAAAATATCTAATTCACATAAATAATCTGCCCTAGTAGAACTCTAATGACATTAACAATGCATTAAGCTATTGCAGTCATATAACCCCTTTCCAAACACCTCTTTGTTTCCAATTTCTTAACCACTTTATATAAAAAGCTTATATGATCCATCTACCTGTTACAGGTTCAGATTATAACACTTTCATTGCCTCTGCAAAAATTACACAGGTCCATGCAGTCTTGCATATAAACCACAAATCTATTTTATAAATACATCAATTGCACATGCCATACAGGTGACATGATACATGAAAGATGAAATATCTATACATGTACAAAACTATGCTGCAAGCAACCAAGCATATCACACTCATACAACTTCATACATAATGACAATCTCACCCCTACACTCACATAAAATTGTCAAAAAAGACATATAAACACAGACATATACATACATCAGAATATACTCACGAATGACAACACAAGATGTAAAAACGTACACACACACTAACTTTCACCATGTTCACACCAAAAAGGCACACCAAACATTCTCCAGTACCTAAGTGAAAACCTAGCCATTTGGAGGAGTAAGGGTTTGGTTATAGTCTTAATCGAGATTTTTAAACAGAGAAAAAAAAAACTGTGTTGATGAATTATTTTGTCAGGAACTTGAGTCTACCAATGTGTTTACTAAAGCTTGTGAAATTAAAAGCATAACCCTTTCCACTGTAAAAACAGATTAAAAGGCAGTAATAGAAACAAACTGGGTATCTTCATGACATCTCTAAATCCATGATATAGGTACGATTGATTCAAAAACTACACAAATGATGACAGCATAAAACCAGTCCAAATTTATTTATAAACAGGTGTTATTCTGAGATAGGTTTTGAGTGTGCCAAATGGAGAGGGAAAATCTTATTCACAGCCCGGTATGGACAGGGCACACTGACAAAGTTAACAACACCACTAACCACACCAAGTGACAGCTGTGCTAATTAAGAGTCAGTAAGCACCCATGAAAGCCAAGAGAATAGATGCAACCATTGTTGGGAGGTGTAGTGTAAAGCCAGTCCTGGAGATCTTACTGGAGTCTCTTAGAATCTGTGAGTTCTTCTAAGTCTCAGGGCCAGCAGAACTCTGACAGCAAAGGCCAGAAGGGCAGATATCTGAAGACAATGTTGAAGACAGGAGGTGCCATTCAGTGGATTCTTTCCTGCAAATTCTCATTTCTGACAAATAGAAATAGTAATAACAAAAAATATGGGCACCTTGCCATGTAAGCCAGCAAGATTTGAAGTCTCTGACATACTGCACAAAACACCACATGCCACCATGGCAGTCCCAACAAGACTCATCATTCCAACATATACTTTCATAGGCTAAGATTTTGAAACTTTAAACAGTAACTAAATTACCATATTCATGAGGAAAATGCCACGTGTATTATTGTATATAGTATTGCTTGATTGTCTCTTGAACTCAAAAAATAACAGTAGATCTGATTTTCCTTCTTTTTCCCAGGATTAATACGGAAAGACCCCCATAATCACAAGAGGTTGTTGACCCAAGACCACAAAGAGACATCAAAAGACTCTAAGTTGGACTGTGTGTCCTGTATCTCCTCTTTTAACAAGCACATCCAGAGAGGTATAGGGATAAAGGAGAGGTAGGACAAGAATGCAAGTAAAAGGTGCGGCAGTATGGTGCCCTAGAATTGGAATTAAGCTTATTTGCTTCACAAGTGACATCAATGACCCCTTCTCACAAGGACTGCCCAGTGTCTCCATTTCCATTGAGTGAGCAGTAGTGGACTTTGTACACTTTACTATTTTATTTGGAAGAGGCTCCTACATGCTATAAATAGAAAAGATAAAAATTCAAGAGAAATGTGGAAGCACATTTCCAGAAGAGGAGTCTTGAACAAGTGTGTAGAGTCTTCATTTGATACTTCCAGCACCAAGCCCAGTTTAGGAGACATTCAGAAAGGTTTTATTAATCTATTTGCCTAGCTAAAGAGCTAACAATCCACTCATCATATACTCATATTTATATCGATACCTATATATCTCTATCAATATAGAATTAATGTAAAATAGGTAGATATACATACATAATACATCATATGACATTCTCAATATAATTTTAGCACAAATGTTCATAGGGAGAATTCACTGAATGATAATAACAATAACATTTAATTTTTATTTGCTACATATTGTGTCTTAGGCATTTTATTTGCTACATATTTTATCTTAGGCATGATTCAGTTTCCAATATTCAAACAAAACACACAATCTTAATGACATACACTCCATACACAATTTTCATAACTTTCTTTTAACTTACATTTTAGAGGTTTGAATGGGAAAGTCACCTTAACTTTTGGGAAAGCAAGTCCCATGTTGGCAATACCCAACATATCTGTTTTGAAAAAATGAACAGAGTGCTCAGATGTTGTATCTCAATTTTCTACAATATCATTCCCCAGAAATGCATTATGCTGAAGAAGATGCTCCCAAGACATGTGTGGTAATCCCATAAAAGACTCAGACCCACCAAAGAGTTTGCCTACTTCAGAGTTTTATCCTGTGTCTCCACTACAAGAAAGATCATTGATGATGAGGACAGGTAGGTAGACCAATGGTGAGATCTGAGCTTAGACAGGAGGGACAGCAGAACTGTGCATCCCAACTCTTCCTTAAGGTACTTTTCCCTAAGACGAGAAAGGGCTTCAGGCAGAAGAAATAGGACTGAGACCTCTGGGAAGGGAAAAAATAGGAAACGTGCCTTCTAGAATAAGGCACATCTTCTCAGCATTAACATTCAATTGTGTGGAGGCATTTGATAGTGGTGACATGTTTGAACACTGATAAGATACTTCCCCCTTAGATTGTCACAAACACATTGGTTATACTTCTTTATACAAGCATAACCTTATTTCTCTTTCCTTTTTACTTAAGCTCAAATACATTTCCCTCCACTCTTCTTCATTACCATTCTCCAGTAGAATTGCATAGGTACATTCTTCCACCCTCATTCCTGCACACAATCAATCTCTGACCCATTCTGTAACAAACTAATCTCATATATACTTAACATCCTTCACCCAATCTGTTTATCTGCTCTTATGCTAAACCAAACTAGAAAACGTATATGTCCTTAAGAGGATGCACCTTCCTGTGTCATTTTATCCTCAGTGCCTTCAGCCCTTCATAAATCCGCACATCCAGAGAACGCATATGCATTTCCTCTAACACATACTTACTGTCTCACAGTGGAACAAAGTGAAATAAATCACACGTACCATGCCCGTACTCATTCACTTGCATTGTTACACCACATAACACATACACCCACTCATCAACATCCTGTTTCACCAATACCAGAAATATTCAGCAGATATGTCTCAGTAAATATGTCTTAACTTCTTCAGATGCATCGCCAACATTACACAGGCATCCCAGGACACACTTCAAATAACACACATCGTGTACAGAATGCAGAAACATCATGCATACATACACTTCCATTCCATGTTTCCCCACACGAGGACATTCTCCTGGCCATCTTAATGTCCATAGACTTCATATGCATTATTCAAGTTTACATATGAAATTTTCTTTCCTAGGACATCATCAAGGTGCCCCTTTTCTTAGATCTGCAATCGCTCAACCACCGAATCTGAAGAAAATCAAGAGTTTTTCCAGCGACTCAGATAATTATTCTCCTTATTTATTCACCAAGGAAACTTCAGTAGACATCACAAAGGAAAGGACCATGTATATTTAGTATATGGAGGTCCAGTTAAAAAGGGGTGTGGCTGTTTTGTAGGAGGAGACAGAGAAAGAATTAGAGCCCCCCCAAAAGAAAATAAAAATGAAAGAAATTGCCTATCAGGAGAAGATCCGTGTAAACCCCTCGCTCTCTCACACATCAACAAGTGACCTCATTATTGATGACGAGTGCAGCTTGGACAATATCCAAGAGGAACTGGAAGAGGTTGAGGGAAAAGCAGAGACACAAGATATGGAGGATTGCCCCAGGGCCAATACACCTGAATGGCTTGTGAGCATGGAGAGTGGCTACAGATGTATGGCCTGCTGTCGAATTTTTTCGAGTGTGAAGGAACTTCAGGATCATGTAGAACATGGGATCAAGGATGGATTCAGCTGTCACACATTTCATCTTCTGTTGGACTGGCTGAGAAAGAAAAACAATAGTAGAGGGAGGAAACTGAGGAAGAAGAGAAAGACCAGGTCAATGACATATGGAAGCAAAGAGAAAAAACGTCCAGGCATGAGAACATTCTCATGTAAATAGAAAATATTCAACGACTAAAATCAGCTGGGTCAACTCTTCCCAGGTCAACCAAGGGTCATGGGAGTCACAGCCCTCCATCTGTCTTCGCTGACCTAATACCCTTCCAAGAGGCACAGGAAAAAGAGAAAAGTCTCTGTTCCCGATAAAGGGATTTTATGATATGCAGGCCAGTCATAGTCCTGCCCTTTCCTGAGTGTCACTAAGATGTCAGTGTCCTGGTTGTGCCTTTTTTTTTTGGAGGACACTGCCAAGTATATTTAACCACTTGGTAACTCACAAGGAGTGAAATTTGGGGCGGGTAATGAGGGGAAACATTTTTCATGATGAATAATAAAAACCAGGAGCAAAGCCTGTTTCCACAAAAACGTCAAGTGTAACCGAGAAAGGAGGAATAGAGGCTAGCCTTATGTCCTAGTTTTGTTTTTTGAAACTATTAATGCGATTTGTCTTTTTGAGGACCCTCATAGCCTCTTACAAAACTTCACAGTTTTAACAACTTATTCTTTCTTTTTGCTTCTGCTTCAGAGGTTTTGTTGTATGTAACTAGCAGAGAGAAGTTAAAAATAGACAAAACTGCAAAGGATTTCTAATGCCAGGCTCATAACACAATAAATAAGAGTGTGTCTTTTTTTCTTAAGAGAATCTAACTAACTTAGAATATCCTGAGAGTGGTTGAGCACTTGTCACTGCAATAAGAAAAGCTGTCTCACTTATTATTCAATATTCAGATTCCTTTCTGTGTTTTAGTTTGGTTCAGACCATAACTCCTCTGTTTTATGTGGATGATAACTTCAATCAGTTCAGTTTTCAAAGCTTTTGCTGTACTTCTTGTTTTTGATGTTAAAAAATGTTTATTTTGTTGATCGGTGGGCTGCTGCCTTCACCCTTTTTTATTTCTTTGCCTGCTACCTAAACAGGCAAATAACCTGATCCATATGGAGTTTTTTTTATTTATGGAGTGAGTGAATTACTATCTTATGGAAACAATAGTCACATAACCAGCATGTTCCTGTCCTTTTATACATAGATGAGGACTTGGCATAATTACTACTAGGAAATGGAGTTACTGAAATCTTTCCCATGGACTGGGAAAACCATGAGCAGGGCACAAAGTACAGGGCAGAGTATCTTTTTAAATCTCTATTTCTCTCAAATTCTCCAAGAGTAATTGATGTAGCTTTTAATATGAAAGAGAATAACGGAAGGAAATTGAAAATGAAAACCCAGCCCATAAGAGTTGCTATGCCTCTTTGGATCCATCTTACACATGTGCCACTGGAGTCAAGGAATTGGATGCCCCAAATATTCTTCACTCATTTTCAAAATTTAATGTACCTTACTTGAAGCTCAAGTATATTAAATCTCTTTCTTTAAAAATACTGTTTATGACCTTCAACATGTACCAACTGCTATGTTTCTTTACGGACTGGAGATAACATCTTGTGCATTCTACAAAATAATATATATCACTACAGTTCATAGTGGAGTTTGTTAAATGTACAAGCAAATAAAACTTTTTACAGGTCACCAGTTTCACTTTCGGCATCTCCTATTTATTCTTGTTTCCTATGAAATGACTAATAATTCCATATGTGTATTTTTTAAACCTTGATTTCTCTCATTTAACTATAAAAGTGCATGTACTTTTTTTAGATTTAGAATCCTCCCTATTCTTGACCTCTTGAGTTTTAGTATAACTAATATTAATTACGGTATCAAATACATTTTGTAACAAGTTTCTTACTTTTACAGTGGCAACCACAGATCGACAAGTATGAACAACGATTTACTTCATGTAATAAGAAAAAGACAGTCCCGTTATCATTTTTTTACATGTTGAAAATTGATCCCACATATATAAAACATGTTTCTTTATTACAACAGTGTGTCTTTAAGTTTCAAATTAATACTATGCTTGTATAAAGTTTTCCTAATCTTGGCATAGGAATTTTTTAAATATATGTTCCATTACAGGATGAATTAGAAACTACTAGCTTTTTCTATTATTGTGTAATTTTAAAATTGAAAATTTAAAGAACTCAGCATGTATTAATCATAAATTAAATGGAACTTTATATCTTTAGCTTGAGTATATTTGGCATACTTAAGACTTTTGAAGTTGCAGCAGTCTTATCATAAGTAAGCAACAATTTAAAATAGTAGAATTTTCTTGTTCCCAAGAAAAATTGCTCATATTCACTGAGTATAGTATCAGTACTAGGAAATGGACTTGAGGATACCGGATATAACATGCACAATAATTGCATAATGGTATGGCCATGGTTTTGCTTGTTTTTTTGTAGTTTAAAAGCAGAAGAAAGTAATAAAGTTGTCTATTCTGAATTGATAGTTGGTAGGTTGATAGGTAGACAGATAGATGATAATCTCAATGACTCTAAACTCTTTAAGAAAATTGTGCAGTTATTCTGAGAAGTGGGCATTTCCATCTATAGGTAAATAAGCTTGCTATTTAGAGTGAAAATTTTTAGTGTATGATCTGTAACATGTGCAGTGATTCCAAAAATTTGGGAATCATAAATCAATGTATTTTTAAGCCCCATTTGTAATGTTTCTAGGCATCTAGAACACTATTTTTAAATAAGTATTAAAGTTGCAGACATTTTCAATCATCATGAAATAAAGCTGCTATGCAATTTCAGAAAACATAAAATTCACCTTTATCTGGAATAAAGTGCACAATCATCAATCTGAAAACATGTAGTACAATAAATAAACTGTCTAAAAGACTACAAAACAGTGGTAGTGTATTTTCTGTGCTTTTTAAAGAATCAAATAGAACCAGTTAGGAATACTTCATCAAAATTTGAGAAGTTTAGAAAAAAAAAATATTCTAGACATTTGAAACTGTCACAAATGCATTGTTTAAAAATAGATGTGTCCTTCCTTAATATATTAATATTTTGCATGAACACATATGTGCACTTTGATAATGTACTTTCATAATCCAGCAAGACAAGTCATTGTGGATATCTTGATATATTGTCAAATCAATTAAAAATTAGACATCTAGTAAGATTTACTTTCTATTGACAGATCAATTTGGATCAATAAAAGTTTTTAAAAAGTAGTTCAATTTTCTTTATATGACTAGGTACTATCAACATTAGAATAAAAACCTATAGCTATTTTTTGAAGAAAAATAATATGAAATAATCAGAAACACAGACCTCATTCTTACAACAATAAAACCTAAGCTGGTGACTTTCATCAACACATACTAGAGTGATGACCCCTGTATATACATCATTGACCACTTAGTTTATACCAGAAAGGACCTTTTGCTTTTTACCAGACTGCCAATACGTGTTAAGCCCCTTCTGAAATTACTAAAGCATGGCACCTCAAAGTAGAGCAATACCTTTCTATCAATTCAATAAGGATTATGATCATTAAAGTAGATCTACCTATTGAATGGACCCACTATTTCTGCTTATTATTGAGAGAACACATTATATCCTCTTCATTTCAAAGTCACAAACAATAAAGAATATTTAGATGAAAGTGTAAGTTCTGACCTTGCTGACATTTATGGAAACCTAAGTTTTTTAGATTACAAACATCTCAATTGTTATGGGGTACAAGTTACCATGCTAACTTTTGTGATAGTTACAAGTAATAGAATGTCACATTAGCAATCAAGGACTGAAGTCTTATCTTGGGACATAGACAGGAAAAGTCAAATAATAAGCCCCTAGCTCTTTGGTTCCTCTCTCTGTCCTTTCAGCCTTGTCATTCTTACACTAGATAAAGGCAGTAAGTACCATGTACACCCTTGAGGATAGCTGTAGTAAATGCTATTATTTTTCTCAAAGTGAGTGCATTGCAAGTAAAACTGGAAAATATTAAATAAAGCAGTCTCCATTTCACCGTCACCCTCACCCAGAGACTGCCATCATTCCTTCTACAGAATATCTATTGAGGAAGGAACCGAATACCTACTGAGGATGAGAGAAAATGTATTTCAGAGCCAGACAAAGTGCCACATGTCGAGGCTGAAGGATTGTTTGAGCACAGGATGTGAAGATTGCAGCACAAAAGATTGTGCCTGTGTCTAGCTGCTGCACTCCAGGTTGGGCACCATAGTGAGACCTTGTGTCTTAGAAATATCTTAATGTAATTTAAAGGATATTTCTGACATACTAGAGGGAGCAGAAAGATTAAGCTTTCCAATGGGTGGGATGTGGGAATGGTGAGAGGAGAATCAAAAAGAGCACAAAGTTCAGGCACCAATGCTCCTGTTTCCTCACACTCACATTTTCAAGGGTGAGAATGTGTGATATAATAATCTGGAAGTGTACAGAAAATTCAGTACTTAATTGGTTCTCATATGTGGGGGTAGGCAGGACTGAGGTTTGGAAATCTGAAGTAGGATTCCAAATATTTCTAGACCCCAATTAGTGTTGTATTATATTTCAAAAGACGTGAGTGATTTTGCATGATTTTAACAGAGAAAGGTGTTTAGGTCAATGGTTAAAGTGGATTTAACTATCTATTGATACCACAAATAATGCCTTTGTAAACATACTCGTGAAAATGTTATCACACAAAAGTGGGTGAATATTTTCGTATTACGGTTCTTGTAGGTCAAACATGTAAGTATGTCTCTAATTTTATTTAAGGTTACCAATTTATTCTCTTCTGAAGGTGTACTGTAGTGAATTTTCTCCAGTGATATCTGAAATAACTTGTTTTCTCCAATCTCACCAACATAGTATTTTGTAAAACTTTTGGATTTTTGCAATCATGTAGGTGAGAAATGATACATCCTACTTTTAACATATTATTATTAGTGAGATGGAATATATCTTCAATAAGTTAAGAGCTTTTTGCATTTCCTTCTTTGTTAGCTATACTTATATTTTGTCTAATTTTCTCTCAGTTTCTCAATTTTTAAGAGCACACATACATGCATATATATGTATTTATATATTTATATATGAATATATTAACACAACGGGAGATTTCTAAATATTTATTGTTTTCCTATCAACTTTGATTATGGTTATTTTATTTCAAACAGAAGTTCTTCAATGTTACAGGCCTGATATTAGGAATCATTTTTACTTACTGCTTCTGTATTTTGATTCCCAACTAGATTTTTGCATTTTTCTGTTATAAAGTACAATACATGTTTCTGCTATCACAACTAATTTTTTTTTTTCACATTAAAGTAGATGATGGTCTGCGATGTTATCTAATTTTATTCTTTTTTCTAAATGATTTCACAGTTGCCTCGATTTATTTAAATATCCATTTTTTCCTCAGGGATTTGCCATTTTTTCACATTGATATACCATCTGTATGGTATAATAAATTCCAGTTATACTTAGGTGTTAGTCTAGAGTTTCTATTTTATTTCCTTGATATTTTACTTTCTTTATCACTTTCTGCCACTACAACACTGTCTGAAATGTCAAATTTTTGCATGAAGCTTTAATTTCTCATTAGTTTAGACTCTTATTGTACTCCCCTGGCCCTGGAAACTTATTGGCTATTCTCCTTGTTATTATTTGACCATGAACTTATAAAATCAACTTTTTTGGCTCTAGGGAAAAAAAAAAACACCAAAAATGAATTGTTGGTATTTTTACTGGGATTGCATTAAATTTGAATTGTATCTTGGGAAAAGTTGGTTTCTTTATGATACCATATCCATCATCATAATGATGTCATAATAGTGTTTGTCACTTGTTAGGTCTAATTTTGAGTCTTTTGAAAGTATTATAAAGTTATACCTTAAAGGCTTATATGTTTATTTTTAGGTTTAATTTTATGGATTTTTTCCTGGGTTTTGTAAGCAGAATCCTTCTATTATAACTTATAATTGGCTAATGTATTTAAGTATGAAGTCTATTAATTCCTTTTTAAAAATTTGATTCCTCTGAAGTTCTTTATTCCACACAATTACTGTTTTCAAATGTACACCTTACCCTCTCCCTATTTAGACAGAACATTCTTAGTACTCTCATCAATGTCCACTGATTTATGAATTTTTTGCTTTGTCATTCCAGCAAAGAAAAATTTTAGAGTCTTATGAACTACAGACCCTTTTCCCTCTGTTCCTTCCAAAGCATTGTTTTTAGTTAGCATTGGTTAATTTTTTATGCATATTATCTCATGAAGTCTCAACTGAATAATAAGATCCTCTGCAGGTGTCCAGACTCTTCCTGTATAGCTTTTTTCTTGATGCTGCTTCACAAATCCTAGGCTCCTTGGATTTCTTGGAGTCTCAGCTCTGTCTCCCAAGTTGGGGAATACAGTTGGCTCAACCTAATATTTCTCTCTCTGTAAATTGGTCTTGGATCTTCTTCTAAGACAAATAATAGAGTATTACTAGTTTCTTATCTCTCAAGAATCACTGGTTTCACTGCCTGCAGTTGAGAGTGCTGTTATTTCATATATTTTGTCCATTGCTTTGGTTGGTTTATGACAGAAGATAATCTGGTGCTTGTTACTTTATACTTTTACTATTAATACTATTTTTTTATTAAAGTGAAATTTGATTAATTATTATATAAAACTAAAAATTATCTCATAATTTTTTTATATTTTATAATTAAAAATACATTATTTTCAATCTATTTGGATTTTCTGGACCTTACCATATAGGTCTAGATAATAAAGAGTTTTTGCAACTCTTTATTAATTTTTGTATTACCTTGTGATTTTCCATGTTGGAAGATGAGGATTTCTACTCTTGGCTCTCCCTCACAATATTTACGTACATACTTTGTAGATACATGTGCCTGGACTAACACACACACACACACACACACACACACACAGATTTTTCTTTCTTTCATTTATGCAGTTTACCTTCTTTAATTTTCATGGTTTGATTTCAGTCAATCAAGATTCTTTGGTTATTATGGCTATTATGGTTATTAAAAGCCTGCTATAGTTTTCTTTAGTTGTGGTCTCAAACCTCAGCATGCATTAGAGCACCGGGAGAGCTTGCTGAAACATAGTTTACATGAACACACTTTCAGAGTTTTTTTTCAGTAGATGATGGTTGGACCACACTAGGTATTAAATTCCAACACCTGAACTTTGGAGGAACACATACATTCAAACAGTAGCCGATTTTTACCTGCATAGTTGGTTTGCATAGGCTGTTGCAGATAAAATGACCAATAGTCTCTTCAAATACTCAAATTAGAAGCAACTTCATCAAGATACAAAGGACTTTAGCAGAATGAATACAACTATGAGCTCTGCAAATTGGTTTTTGCCATTCATTTTTCCTGTATGTTACTTAATTAAACTCCCTCTGCTTAAGTTCTCTAATGTTCCAACATATCTATTTCAATAGTTTCTGTATCTCAGTGTTATGGTGAAAATTAATTATAAATATTATAATCAAGATAATGTGAAACACTGAGTGCAGGACTTGGCCCATATTGAGCTCTCAGTGTGTTGTTTATCATCAACAGCATCATCAGATAGATTATCATCATCAAATTCTCATTAAGTATCTGATATGGTGACTATTGAGAGCATATTAGACCCAGGTACTGACTCAGCTATAGTGTGAACCTTCAGCAAGTACAGCTTCCAACTGAGCAACTCTGTCCCACCCCTGTGGTACCTGAGGAGCAAGAAGATCAAATATGAATGTCATGTCTATGCTGCCTTCTGTGTCATGAGTGATACATTCCTTTCGCGCTGATCCAGGAAACTTGTGTCTTCTGTCATCATTTATGTAATGGTGGTCTCTAACCTTTTAACTTGCAAGTAGAGTAAGTTTCAGATCTTTCACAGCTTTTAACTAATAAATAAATAAATATATATATATATTTGCTAAAGCAAATCTGTTGTACATATGATTCATATAAATAGATATACTTAATGCAGATAAGAAAATCATGTTATCCATTAGTTGTAGCATGAAGTTGGTAATGCTATACTTTTTTCAAAAGCAAACTCTACAGTATGAAATTCTAAAACACAAATCATGTTTTATATATATATATAAAACATGATATATATATATATAGAATCTTCATGTTCTTTGAAGGTTAGGTCAGATTCTGCAAATATTCATTAATGTATTTTTTTTTAAGTGATTTTGTTTTCAGGTATAACTAAAATGTGAGATATTGGGATATGCAATTTTGAGATCACCATAGCAGAAAATGAAGATTACCAATGCAATTAAATCTGATCTTTTTTAACTTCAATATCTGTAAAACTCCTACTGTACTTTAAATTATTCACAAGGTTCTTTTGCAGAGGAAGGATACCATTGCTGTTTAATTCTGTTAGAATATTTTACTTAGATTTAAATGGGTGCATATTTATATGTGACTGGTCTGCTTTTCTTTCCCTTTCATGTTTGGGAAAAGATTATCCTGATACATTGTACTATGTGCAGGACCTGTGTCTTAATAAAATCTGCCTTTAGAAGGTGAATTTTAATCTAGTCTGAAGAGAGTAAAATTAAATTAGTTAAATGTAGGATTTGAAAACTATTATAAGTAGTTTTATTTTACTATTTTTTATGGCAGATTAATAATTCTGTTTTACTCTATTACTTCTTTAATTTCTAAAAATTTGCATTTGTCTCTAATATTTGTACATTGTCTCTCAGCATCTAGCTGGGAAGTTAGCATGACCTTAACTTACATTGCAAATTAGCGCATCCTTTCATTATTTCACATTGTGTTTTACAAATAAACTAACTTTTAACATGTCTGATGTAAATCAATGCTTCATAATATCTCTAACATTTCCCAGTAAATCTTAAGCTGCAATAACTACTGAAAGAAGTGCTTTTGTGGGATCCTTGCATTTGGCACATAGCTTTACATTTATTTTAATTTTGTTCATTATCAACTATAGAGAAATATTTGGTCCTTAACCTTAATTTATTAAAAGTTAACACAGCAGAAAACAGTAGCATTATATAGCCACTAATGTGTATATACCAGAGTAGCAGTTGCAAAAAAAAATTTTTTTTTGTCTAAATTCCTGATTGCATGGTGACTCTCAACCACAAATGAGAAATCTTGAATCCAGACAAAGTCTTATCTCAGGGTCCAAAACTTTCTTTTTTTGTACCTCAAGATTCTTCATGGTTAAAAGTAGAGAGTCAAATCTCCCTGCTGGTCAAGAACAGTAGAAAGTAAAGCAGGACCATTATGTATTCAGAAATATCAGAACTACTGCTATGATGATCCACGACTACAGAATTCACTTCATTCATCAGTATAATCGCTTATGGGTGTCATTCTAAGCACTGAAAACTATCAAATATCATAATATTTCCCAAAGAATCCAATATTTGCTGCTTATGGGCACAATTTTCTGTCTCTCAGAAGAACAGACATTCTTGTATCCCTTTGCACAATCTATTCTCCTATAGCAATCACAATCCTTTACATGTTTGTAGAAATTTTCAGTATTATGAAGGGTTGAAATAGACAAGGATTTCATCCACTGGGATGAAATGTTCTGTCCATTTTTTTTTTTTAAGTCAGAACTCCTGTCCTCTCAATAAATCCTACTTTCTCATACACACACACACAAAGTCAGAGCTGTCATTAGGATTATAGCATGTCTTTCTGTACATGGCCAGTTTTTCATTGCATTGAGGATTGACAAGAGGAATATGAAGTGAAAATGTAGAAGAACCTCTGGATTTAAGTGGAAAGGAGAGAAATGGGACCAAGGACATAGCAAGAAGAAAGTGTACCTAATGGCAATTGACTGTGTTATAGAAAAATGAATTCAATTCATCTTTCATAACTCCCTACACATAGAAAGTCTTCAGAGTGTAGAATCCTGTCTAATTCTTATACTAAAACAATGTGCAATAATAGGTCCACAGTGAAAGGATGGTTAGATGAATACAAATGCCGGTATCTGTATTTTTCCTCCTTCTCCTTCCTTTGCTCCTTCTTGCCCTGTTTTTCCTTCTCCTCTTCCCTTTCTTCTTCTTCTCCTTCTCCTCTTCCCAATTCTTCTTCTATTCCCTCCTCTGTCTGTGCGGGTGATCCTCACTTCAAGTATCACTTAAGATTTTAACTGGAATTCTTATTTTCTTTAGTGGATATTTGTGAAATTAAAATGTATTATTATAAACAAGAGAGAAATAAATGGATTTCAAAGTAATTTTGTTATCCTTTGAAAATACATTTACATTTTAATTAGAGTGCACATAAAGCCTGAACTATTACAGTATGGAACATTTTAGTCACCATCCTCATTAAAAGAGTTATTAAGTTCTTTAATTGTGAGTTTATGTTCCAAATATCAGCAAAAAACACAAACATTCTCATCCACGGCTGTATACTACGTAATTAATTACCCATGTGTAATTTCATATGTGTACACCTTTCCATGCTACTCTGCCTTTCTGAAATGCCCTGCATCACCTTTTCGGCTTGACTAAAACCCTTTTATATAATTTCGCCTAAAGATTTGCCACATCTTTTTCTGACATTCAGATGATTTTCATATTTAAATGCCAAACACTTTTTCTCTTTTTCAGTTTTGCAGATGAGTGCGGAAATATGTTATTTGAAGATTTAATAAATACAAATATATAAAAGAAAATGTTACTGTCCCATTTTTGCCTCACTCAGCTCTCGTGTTACTACTCAGAGGTATTTTTAATTTTTGTTTTGGGAAGCTTGCTTTTCACCTATCATCTGTCTATCTATCTCTATCTATTGATCGATCTATCTGTCTATCTGCCTACCTACCTATCTACCCACAAACACTCATGCACATACTACATGTACACCTATATGTATAGATATAGATGCATATACATATTTGGGTTATAGATACACTTTTATTACAGATATTATTATAATCTATGATTCTGAAATAGGCTTTTTTACTTACCAACACACCTTAAAGATCCCTCCTTAGCCGTATCTTGAGTACCTTTAACAGATTCCTCTAAAAAGATACCCAGTGTTTAATAATATGAAAGAGCCATATTTCATGTAAAAGTATGCTTAATAATGAATACATACCTTTGTTTTTATTGACAAGGATAGAACAACTTTATTAATGTCAATCAATGTGGTTTTAATTTTCCACTATTAAGTGCTGCAACCTGGATGGATTTAGAATCTATAATACTCACTGATCTATCACAGAAACAAAGAACTGAGTATCACATGTTCTCACTCATAAGCAGACACTGAACAATTATCATAATACTGTAAGAAAGGGATTGGCGGTAGTGGGAAACTGTCGGGGGAGGTACACTTCTTCAATAAGGGTATTTGATCATAAACCAGGTGAAGTAGGGACCGAAGTGAGGCCCAAAGTTGACCTGTAAAATGATCATTTGTATATCTAATCCTGAATTTTACCCATCTTTAAAATAAGTTTTTTTTGTTTTTTTTTTTTTTAGTTGGAATCTCACTCTATCGCCCAGACTGGAGTGCAGTGCCACACTCCGGGCCACTGCAGCCTCAACCTGCTGGGCTCAGGTGATCCTCCCACCTCAGCCTTCCAAGTAGCCAGAACTACAGGCATGAGCCTGTGCGCCCAACTAATTTTTTTTTTATTTATTGTAGAGACAAGATCTCGCCAAGTTGCCTGGGCGGGTCTTGAACCCATGGGTTCATGCAATCCACTCGCCTTG
>NW_006966032.1:37995-107338 GCF_000164805.1 Carlito syrichta
AATACTATCATTTTATCAAATTGATCTCCAAACGAATCCATTTATGCTAATAGTTTATGAATATTCATTTATCAAATATTTTCTAGTATTATTACTACTCTTTTAAATTTTGCCAAGCTTATGGGTAAAATAGATATTTTCTGAATTTTGCATTGCTCTGAATACTAGGAAATGTGAGACTTTTCATGTTTATTGGTCATTTGTACTTTTGCATATTTATTTTCTCTTTATATATGCTTTGCTTACTTCTTTATTTTCTTCTTCAATTACTTTTTTTGGGAACAGGGTATCACTCTTTCACCTAGAAGACTGGAGTGAAGCAGCGCACTCAGAGCTCACTGCAGCCTCAGACTCGTTCAAGTAATCCTCTTACCTCCCAAGCAGCTGGGTTCAGGAGTGTACCATCATGCCAGGTTAATTTTTTTTCTCTGTAGAGACTAGGTCTTGCTATGTTGCCCAGACTGGTCTCAATCTCCTGGCTTCAAACAATCTTTCCCCCTTAACCTCTCAAAGGGCTTGGATTACAAGCATGAGCCACCATGCCTGGCTATTTACTTTTTCTTATTGAGTCATAACAGGTTATAATATAGTTCACATATTACTAATTTCACTTTATAATAAGCTATATTATATCCCTTCTCTCATTGAGTTTTAAGTGGTTTTTTGGTTTTCATTTTTTCCTTTTAGACTTGTGAAAATAAATTAAATAGAATAGGAACGTTGTTTATAAACAAATAAGCAATTCAAATATCAAATGCAAGTACAAAGGATCATTTTCAGTTTGGTGCAGCTGGGGTAAATTCAGGACCAGCCTGGGAAATAACACAGAAGCATCTATATTTTGGGGAAACACATTCAAATAGTTTTTTTCCCTAATGTTTTGTTTTATATTATTAATGCTGTTTCCAGTAACAAAATTAAGATGTGCTTCTATAACTAGCAAAAAAAATATCTGATATAGACAAGGAACATAGTGGCTGGACAATAATTTAACTTTAGAAACTTCAGATATATATATGAATTATTTGAATTAATCTGTATAATAATAATATCAATAACTAGCATTTTACCATATGCTGGGTGTGATATTTGCAGTTCTCATAAGAACATTTCATTTGATCTATAACTTCATTTAATAAAAGATCAAATTAGCTTAGGGAGCGAATACTTTTCCACAGGTTCTGTAGCTGGCAATTGACAGCTCTGGGGTCTGAAACTGCTGTGAATGACACCAAAGCCTGCATTGTTTTCACAGCATCTCACAATTCCTCTAGAACCCCACATGTCTTCTTCAGCTAGCTAGACATATATGTTTGTGAGATTGAAATTTTGGTAGGCATCTTTGATGGGCAGAGTAATAACCCACCAAAATGTCCCTGTCCTTATCACTGGATTCTGTGCATAGAGAGTCTTAATGGTAAAAGAGACTTCGCAGCTGTGATTAAGTTAAGGATCTTGAGAGGAGCAATTATCCTAAATTATCCAGGACGCCCAAAGTAAGCACAAGGGTGCTTTACAAAAAGGAGCCAAAAGACTCAGAGAGATAGATTTGAAGTTGTTACCCTGAGGCATGGAGGAAAGCACTAAGAGCTAACAAGTGCAAGTGGCCTCTAGAAAAGACAAAAGAACCAATTCTTCCTAGAGTAGTCACTGGAGTGCAGCTTCGATAACAACTTGAGTTTAGCCTAGTGACACTTTTAGACTTCTGATTTCTGGAACTGTAAGATAATAAGTTTGTGTTGCTTTTTGCTACTATGTTTACAGTAGATTGTTATAGCAACAATAGGAATCTAATACAGACCCTTAGGGGCAACAGAGTGTTAGAGTTTTTGTTTTAGCATTAAGAATATGGAGCGCACTCTGCTTTTCATTATGTCCATTTATGCCTACCAATTTTTGTTGCTTTGTCCACAGAACTAGTCTCAAGTCCTTGTATAATTTGGAATGCTTTCAATTCTTCAGAACTGTAGTTAGTGATCACATAATGGACTATGGCATCATAATTTTTTTTTTTTTTTGAGTTGGAGTCTCACTCTGTCGCCCAGACTGGAGTGCAGTGGCCGCTCCCGGCCACCACAACCTCGCCTGCTGGGCTCCGGCGATCCTTCCGCCTCAGCCTTCCAAGTAGCCGGAATTACAGGCATGCGCTACCACGCCCGGCTGATTTTTTGATTTATTGTAGAGATGAGGTCTCGCTGCCCAGGCGGGTCTCGAACCCTCGGGCTCAGGCAATCCACTCACCTCAGCCTCCCAAAGGCGCGGGATTACAGGCTGAGCCACCGAGCCCGGCTTCATAATTTTTAAAAATATGATTACCTAAGGGAAAATGTTTCTAGTAGCTTACACGATTTTCAGAAAATGATTTTAGAGGGGTATAGTGTAGCAAGGAATATAAAAGACAATAATTCTAAGGCTTCTTAATGACTTAGTCCACAAAGCAAGGCCCTATAAATAAAATGCTATACATAAAATGAATGTCATAATGTCTGGGATGCTATCAAAGGAACACTTAATTATGGTAAAAACCACAGTGTCTTTTTAGTATACGGTATATGCATTCTCTGCTTTATTTAACAATTATTTCAAATTAATTTGATATAAAAATATAAATAGGATATTTGCTTTCATTTTTACACTTTAATATATTTTCATTCTTACATTTTTCAAAAAAAGCAACCAATTTAATATTTGAATTAAGCATAAGGGATTTTATTTGTTAACTTTTATGAGACTGTCATTGGTAAATTTCAATGAGATTTTAGTTTAATAACATGGTTATCATTCACTGATACTTTGTGTAATTCAGATAGAAATAGAAATTGTGATTGCAGCAAGACAGAAGAGCATTTAAATTCTTTTTTCTTTTCAGTTTTTAAAACTCATTAAGTATAACATTATCTTTTGTGTCTATTCAAATCTGTTATTTAGATTTAATAATTTACATTGTATTAGCAGAGTCCTTAGATACTTATCCAACCCCCAAAATTTACATTTTGGAAAACTCAGGATTTTAAAGCAATTTATACAACATCAAATAGTTAACTAAACGCAGGACCCAGAACTCATATTTCTTTAATAGGTGTGTACATGTATATATAGTATATATTTATATATACATATGAATATATACTATATGTACATATATACATATAAAAGATACATATTTTATGTTATAGAACTTTATGAACTTTGGGGGAAAATAAAAATGAAATTAAGTAGTCCTAAAATCTCAAAACCATCCGTTTTGCTTTAAAACCGGTACGATCATATTACTTACAAAATAGAAAATTACACATAAATTACTGCATCTTTGTTGAAATATTTATTACAAAGGGACAACGAATTTGAATCATTTTAAAAATGATAATATGATTAAAAATTAGCAACATTGGCAGTGATTAACAAAGAGAATAAAGGTTGTTTCCTCTAGATAAACATACACATTAACAGTGTAAATAAGCTTAAAATAATGAAGCTCAAAGAACCAAGATAATGATTTAAACATTATTATTGTATTATTTACTGTTGTAGAACTTTCTTATGAATTACTTATCTTTGCTTTCTATTTGCACTATCTCAAATTTTGTGTCTTGTTTGAAGGCTCTGATGTTTTAAAATATCTTGTTTATATTAATACAATTTTAATTTAGAAAGATTATTCACATTTTCCACTCACGTATTATTCTATCCAACTCACATTATTTTGAAAATTAAGACTTTATTATGTCATTTGTGTTATATTTAGTCAAAGAATGCTATTTTAAACGTTGTTCTGACACAGGATTTAAGATAAATGTACCAATTTCTGTAACTAGTTTTTTAAAAGAGAGAAAATCACTTAAACCACAATACTGAGTTTACTTTTGTTTTAAATAATTGGTCATACACACCCACCATCCTACTCCATTTATTTAAGTCAGTAATTTTTGAATATTTCTATATGGCAGATACTATGGTTGGTACAAGGGAAGAAAAGATAAATACAGTCTGCCTGTGAACTTGAAAAATTCGTAATTGACTTCACTGAGATTAAACACACAACAGAATCAAATTATATTATATACATTCGTGGTTCTACATATAGTTGTGGAGCATGATCCAGATATTGACAGGCATAAGTGAGTAGAACAAGTAGTTTCCACCCTCCCAATAGCACTTTGTAGCTGACAGAGTAGAAATAAATATTAACCAAATAATACTACAGAGAAATGTAAAAATGCAAATGTTAAAACTGTAGTCAAGGAAAGACAAACAGTACTCTTAATATCTTCTAATAGAACATGGATTGAGGCAGAGATCTAGTCAGGTAGATTAGGAAAACCTTCAGCAGAGATCTGATGACAAAAGGCATTAACTACGAAAATAATTTGAAAACAAAAGCTCTCTAGACAGAGGAAACTACATACAAAAGTGCAAGGGGTTTGAGAAGTATGAGAAAGGATGAGAGACAGAGGAATGATCAGTCTGGCAGGAATCAAGATTTCTGGGGAAATGAGGCAAAAATGGGGTAGTGATTTACCAGGTTAAATACTGCTAAAGAGTAAAGAATGATGAGAGCCTTAAGAATTCAAAACTACCCTAGCAGGTACAGTTTCAGTAATTACTGAACAGGCGAGTAGCACCATATCAAATTGCGACAGAGAAAGAATCAGGTGAGGAAATAAAGACATTGGAACTAAAAAATCTTGACTAATTTTGCCGTGAAGAAACGAAAAGAGGCTAGTAGCTGAAGTTTAGTTCATTTTTTTTAATTTTTTATTTTATTTTTAATGGAAGAGCCTTGAGTGAATTTTAAAACAATGAGGAGACAAAGTATTTAGAAAAGAGGGAATTTGTAGTATTAATGCCTTTATTCTAATCTGGAATCACCTATGTGACAAACATTAGTTCAGAGTAAATCTCTAGTTAAGATCATGAGAATAGGCAAAATTTCCCAGGAAGACTACCAAAGTTAAAATATTACTTCAATATATTCTACCCAATACATGGAAACAAAAAGTTCCCAGAGTTTCAGAGTACTAAATAAATTTGACCTATAATAGCATTTAGCAGTTGGAAGAGAACCCAAAATGTAGGCCTATATTTCTTTAACCTAAGAATGTTATTCATGAAAAGTATTTTTAAATGACTTTAAATATATCTCATAAAATCACTACAATATAATAATTATTACTTATATATTGCATAAATGTGCAAGATTGAAAAATGTACACCTTTGAAATGAAATATGAATTATATGGGTGTTCTTGATACTCAAGTCTTTTTTTTTTTTAATTGAAGTCTCACTCAGTTGCCCAGGCTGGAGTGCAGTGGCACACTCACAGCCAATGCAGCCTCAACCTGCTGGGCTCAGGTGATACTTCCACCTCAGCCTTCCAAGTAGCGGAAACCACAGCACGTACCACCATGGCCGGTTAATTTTTCCTGATTTATTGTAGAGATGAGGTGTTACCACATTGCCCAGGCTGATCTCAAACTTGTAAGTTCAGGCAAGACTCTTACGTAGGCCTCCCAAAGTGCTGGGATTGTAGGCATGAGCCTCTGTGCCCAGACTCAAGCCTCCCTTTTTAAAGCTATCTTTAAATTAATTGCTGTAGTTCAAAATCAACTTTTGATGCAAGTTCTAAATTTTCAAATAACTCAAGTATTTTGTTTTCTTTCATTTGAATGATGAATACTTCACATCAAACTCATGTATAGTGAAAAAATACTTAGCAAATTCATTAGTTTGCTTATAGCATTGATCACTAATGCATTATCTATGATGTTTGTATTTCATAAAATATGACTTCACAAATAAATTGCTATATCATGTAAATAGGTATTTAGACTGCCACATTTACAATTTTCTACTTATAATGTAGGCCTTAAATGATTTAAGTATAGTTTACAGAAAGGTCTATCTATGAAATGATAGTAATTGCGGCAGTCAATTCTGCACTTTATAATTGTGATATTTAGCATTTAGGGATAACAGTATAGATCTATAAGCTTTTGCCAAATTTTACTTCCATTCATAATAATTTGGAGGAAAATTTAACTTTTCCACTTAATATTATTTTAATGATAAGACCAGTACATTAAATGATTGAACCAGGTAATGTGATTCATTTCCTTATTAAACTGAATGTATTTCAATGCTCTTACCAAATACGTGTTTTAATTTGAAATCTAGATGCATGCTAGGTAATAATTTCATTATAAACTTCAAGGAAAATTGTTCTTTCATTACGAGAGAACACAGATTTACACACACACACACACACACACACACACACACACACGTGTCAATTCCAGAGCTTTATTGTGTGCTTAATTACACCAAGATTACCAATAGCTTTTTCTGTGATGGGGAGTTTCAAGATGGCAAATGATTACTCTGAGCTTTATAATTATGTAGAACTTTATGTGCTGTTTGATATTTTGAAGTAAAAAACAAGCAAATATTCCATTTAACATTCAAACATTTATTACTCAGAAACTCTATTTTTTGTCTTTAGGAAGTTATTTCCTATAACTTATTAACTTTCAATAACAAAAATTAAAAATACTTAATCTGTTTATACAGTTCAAAATATTTACTTCTGATAATTATTGCATCATATAGTATCGGAAAGTTTTCTGTAGTCAGTCAAATAGCTTTAAAGATAAAAACTCAACCTTATATCGTCATGCATCCATTTGGAAATGATAGGATTACCCAGAATGAATGAGGAAGAGAGACAGCACTGTTTTAATTCTCTCCAAGGAGCGAGTTCTGGTTCTTCTTACCACTTGCTGCTAGGTCTGAAAGTTAGATGTAATCCAGGGAAGATGGAGGGCTCCACAAATCTGCTATCATTACTAGAGTGTTTCTATTCCTAGTTTTCCTTCGGGTCCAGCTTATCCTGTTCCCTACAGAAGCTTCAGGATACCAGTCCGGAGAGCACAGACCCAGACAGGGTAATGAATCTCTCCACTGACATAGTTTAAAGATTTACCTTAATCCCTGTCCCAGAAATAATCTGTCATGACATGAGAGAACAACAAAGTCCTGTTACCACAGGTCTCACAACAACTCAAGATTAGTACGGGTCTTGGATATTTTTTCATACATTTAGATGTCGTATACAAAAATAACTTTTTAAAAGTTTCCTTCTTTGACAAAAGTTATTAGCATGTATGCTGGAAGACAGGTCTTAAATACAAGTTATGAAACACTTTTAATTTTCATTGAGATTCAACTCTAGGAGCCAAGTTCAAAGGCATTCTCTTTGTGGCTGTAGTCTGAAATTTGTAACAGGAGTATAAGTCACTGAAAAATTTATTAGGGTTAGACTTCATGTAAGGCATCTTTATTTTTATGCATTATATCTTTCTCTACCCAGAATTTTAATAATGTGTTATGAAATGTTATAGCTTTGTCTTAACCACATTCTGAATTAAAAAGAAGCATGTACCCAGTGTTTTTTGTTTTTTGTTTTTTTTTTGCCCTGCTTCTCGTCCCCCACACACAGTCTTAAACTAAAACAGTCCAGGCAAGCAGAACATCCTTGGAAAGTTATTTATGAAAGGAAAAGGAAGAAAAGTGGTTCATGAGAGTGGAAGGAATGGTGAAGGAAAAAATTAACTGTTCATGACCGGAAAAGATTTATAAAATATGCTAGTTTTCTTCAGGGATTCCAAGAAATACCAGTAATAGACTGGGCTCCCAGTTTTTGAACAGAAAATGACGAATGCTACAGTGCCTTCAGCGAAAGTGTGGTCCCAAGTGTAAAAGATCCTCTAGATGATTCCCATTGCCCTTTGTAATCTCTAGGAAAATATTGCAATGAGGTTGTGGTATATGGCACAGAATAAAGTTAAATAATTTTCAATGAGACAGAGAGATTTACAGAAAGCCACTGTATTTCAACATTTTCTGCACATCAGCGTGCTGGCAGTACAAAAGAAAAAGGAGGACAGAGTTTTCCAGTTAGGGTTTTCCTCCCAAAGACACACCAGATATCTGATATTTGTGGAACCAGCACAGTTAGGTTTTGAAAAGACTTCATGTTCATAAGAAAAAGTTAAAATTGGCATTTCAGAGATTTCGAATCACATTTATTGATTTAATTGAACTTGAGGTTCTGTGACTTCCTTTATTTTGAATATGTGCACATATGAGAAAATGGTTGGGCACATTGTTAAATATTTCCATATTTGGTGAGAACACAAAAAGAATTTGCCTGCTTTTCTAGGATGTGTGCTATACGACGCAGAGCAATTCCAATATCAAGGCTGATCATCTGTCCAGTGATGGTCATTAAATGCACAGATCAAATCTGTAAAATATTTGTAAGTATTAGCTGTTCCCAGATAGCTTTCTCAGGTAGCTAAATCATTTTCTCCAAATGGTAATTGCTTCAATGTCCCAAGATATTTAAAGCTATTAAAGTCTAATGACCCAAATTTCACTTTTCACAATATTCATTGTTTTGATTTTGAAGAAAAATATCATAATTTTATTTATGACAAATTTTTTTTATCACCATTATCATTTATTCCACAAATATTTACTTATTTTTTATTATGTAGCAGTTATTACATTAAAGTTGAGTATTTGTTGAAGAAATAGAAAAGAAAATGAATAATTTAAAATTAGTGGCAAAGCCATTTTAATAATCAAGGAAATTAATTTAAACACAAGGAAAATATTTCAGTAATTCTAAACCAACTCAGTTTTTAGTTAGTGATCAAAAATACTGCATTGCTTTACAGAAGGTATATAAACAAGGAGTTAACGCAACTTTATTCTGGTGCTTAAGAAACCATATTTGAGACTTTGTATGCAGTTATGCATTTTTTATAACTGGTACAGCTTGTCATAATTAGGAACAACTGCCTATGGTTAAACATGGAAACTGAAATTTTAAAGAACATCTTAAAAATTTAGGTTGCTTGCAATACCACATTCATTATAACAACATGAAAATTTCTAACATATGTTACAGTTCCTAAATGCGTTGCTTTGTTAATGTTGAAAATAAATATTGACAACTACAACTACCATCTTTCAACATATGACAATCTCACAACAGAACCTGACAAAACAATATAAGTTGAATTCTGTAGAGGGAAGTTTTCCAAGTCACATGTGGGGAAACCTGATATAGTAGATAGTTACATTTTTAACGAGTCAATATCCAGATGAAACAGATGCCAATCACAACCATTTCTGTGAAAATTTCTATCATGGCATCATTGGATTGTGGTTCTACTAGCTTCTGAGTGAGAAATAACAGTAGTATGACCACTGACTAAAACTGAAAGAGTAATTAGTTTATAGTGACCTGATGAGCCCTACATTTCAAAATATTTTGTTATCCCTTCTCTTTAGGACCATACTTTCTATATACATGTCCACTGGGATGGGATATCCTAGCAAACATCAGAAATATGATTACTCCAATTTCTCATTTCAGTTGGAAAGTAATGCTGTAAAATGTTCTTGTAAATAAAATGGAATAAATATCAGTATTTGCTGCTTCAGTTAGAAAACAAAGCTTCTGTGACTCATTGTGTCGTGTGTGTGTGTGTCGTGTGTGTGTGTGTGTGTGTGTGTATGTGTGTGTCAACCTAGAGCCAAATCTAAAATTGGGAAAATAAGAAATTTATTTCAAACATAAAATTAATTGTTACTTTTTAACTCTATAATTAACCTCTACAGTTTTCAAGACATCAGTATTAGAGTAACTTTTAAAGTATTACCTTTTGTGTGTTTTGTTCTTATTCTCCTATATTTATTTCCCCAGGTCTGTAGCCACAGGTCTGATCAATTTAATCCCTTATAAACACAAACTGGATATATGAAATGTACTTTCTGGGCTAGCCAATACAAGAGTGTTATAAAACACAAGACTGAATGAATTGCTAAACTTAATAGGTTTATTTTTCCAACAGAAATAGTAAAGTGCAAATTTTTAAGAGAATGATTATACACTGTGTTTATAAAATTTAGGAGATAAAAATTTAAAAATGAATTAGCATTTATATATGTATGTGAATCTTTTTCTCATTTACATTGAGACGAGTTGAAAAAGAAGTGATAAAGATCATCTATACTGAAACAGAGAATGTTTCTAGCATCATTTCACATTTAAAGAAAATGTGAAATCTGGAATAACATATAATAAGAAAATTGAATGTAAAAGAATTGGATAATGAAAAGAAATCAGGAAGAAGCGAGACCATAATCACAGTGGTTAAACATTATACTCAGCATAACCAAATTAATAATTGAAGATATAAAAATCAGTACAACGAAGAGCCTATGTAAGAAAATATGCACAGTAACATCACCCAATGTGTAACTATCACATTATAGAAAAAAGTATATATGTATGCACATGTTAATGTATGTTTGTGATGGGTGTGAAGAGTTTTAGAAATGTTTTTTAATGAAATAAAACTATTTAAAGTTATGAGATTAGTAAGAGCTTTAAATATGGTACAGTATGATTTTTAATCTCCCCAATAGTGATCAAGTTGTATATACAGATATGACAAATGTATTAATATTTCCATAAAAACTATAAATTGGAATACAGTTTAAGCAATATCTTATACACAAAATCGAGAGATCAAAAGAAGGCAATAATTTGAAGAATATGAGAAAAATAACTACCAGAGATGACACATATACATAAGGAAAAATGGTAGTACAGTGAAAAGATAACATGCTGAATGCTGTAACAGAAAAACACTTTTTGAATGAAAAAAATATTAATGTAAAAATTTCAGAAAAAAGTTAGTTAAGATCAAAAGGAAAAAAGGTACATTCTGGAGAAGATGTATAATAAGAACACTACTGTATGGTGACTAAGAACAGAGACTTGAAGGTAGCAGTAGTTTATTTCTACTGTGTACTGTCTGACACAAGTTTTATAATTTGCCTTGTCTTCTGCTGTCAATGGTAAACTAAAGATAATTACAGTTCTTTTGCCAAGTTTCAATAAATATTTAATGTATTTAAACTCCTTAATATATGATGAGCCATAGAGTGACTTCTGTAGATATTTTACTATTAATATTAATAACATTATTGAATTTTCATTACCAAAAATTTCTGCAGACATACAGGCCACCTATAGACATAAAACAATCAAATAGTCTGATTTAAAAAAATAGATTTAAAAAGACATATCAGTTCACAGTACAATTAAGCACAAGGTACAGAAATTTCTTATAGACTCCTGGCCCCCATACATTCATAAACTCTCCCATTATCAGCACCATCTTGGTATATTTGTTACAGTTGATGACCTACACTGACACCTCATTGTCATTGAGAGTTTATAATTTACATTGGGGATTACTCTTGATTTACAGGAGAGTCACTCTTGATCCATAGGCTTAGACAAGTGTACAATGCCATGTATCCATCATTATAGGATACAAAGTAGTTTCCTGGCTTTAAAAATCCTTATGCCCTGCCTATTCATCACTACTTCCCTGCTGGCAACCACTGATCTTTTTACTATCTCTACAGTTTTGCTTTTCCAGACTGTCCTATTTTTGGAATCATAGAGTAGGTTGTCTTTTCAGAGTGGCTTTTTTATTCAGTAATATGCATTAAATATACCCTCCACATCTTTTCATGACTTGATAATCATTTATTATAAGTGTTGAAGACTATTCCATTGTCTGTATTCAGTCACCTACTGAAGGACATTTTGGTTGCTTTCAAGTTTTGGCAATTATAAAGTTGGCGTAAACATCCACATATAGGTTTTTGTGTGAACATAAGTTTTCAACTTCTTTGGGGACATAACAAGGAAAACAATTGCTAAATTAAGAGTATACTTAATTTGTAAAAATTGACAAAATGTCTACCAAAGTGTTTTTACCATTTTGCATTCCCACCAGCAATGAATGAGAGCTCCTGCTCCTGCCGCATCCTTGCCAGCATTTGGTGTTGTCAGTGTTCCAGATTTTGAGAATTATAATAGGTATATAACAGTATTTTGCCAATGTTTTTATTTGGATCTCCTGATGTCATATGATGAGTATTTTCATATGTCTGTAGATCTTCTTTGGTGAGGTGTTTGTTAAGGTCTTTGGTCTATATTTAAATTGAGTTATTTTCTTACTGTTGAATCTTAAGACTTCTTTATATATTTTGAATAACATTCCTTTATTAAATGCACATTTTGCAAATATTTTCTCTCAATTTCAATCTGTTTTCTCATTCTCTTGATATTGTCTTTTACAGACAGAAGTTATTTTTTAATATTAACAATATCTAGCTTATTATTCTTTCATAGATTGTGCCTTGTGTGTTTTATCTAAAGCATCATCACCATACCCAAAGTCATCTGGCTTTTGAAAAATGTTATCTTCTAAGAGTACTTTCTTTTTGAGCTTTATATTTAGGTCTATGAACCTTTTGACTTTCTTTTTGTTAAGGATGCAAGTTCCATGTCTACATTCATTTTTTGGTATGTGCATGTCTAGTTGTTCCAGCACCATTTGTTGAAAAGACTGCCTTCACATCATCATATTGTCATTAGGCTTTTGTAAAAAACAAGTTTACCATATTTGTGTGAGTCTATTTCTGGGCTATGTGTTTCATTGATCGATTTGTTTATTCTTTTGACAATAGCACACTGACTTGATTACTGTAGCTTTATATTAAGTCTCAAAATAGGATAGTGTCAGTCTTCCAACTTTGTTTTCCTTCCATAACTGAGTTGATAATTTTGAGTGTTTTGCCTCTCTCTATAAGCTTTAGCATTAGTTTATCTATCCACAAAATGATTTGATGTGATTTTGCTTAGGATTGCATTAACTCTATAAATAAATTTGAGAAAAACTGACAGTTTGACAATGTGAAATCTTTAAGCCAAGAACATAAAATATATCTCTTATTTAGTTCTTCTTTTATTTCTCCATCAAAGTATTATGGTTTTCCTCATATAGATTTTGTACATATTTTGTTAGATTTATTCCTAAGTATTTCCTTTTGAGAGGTGCTAATGGAAATTGTAATATGATTCTAATTTCAAATTCCATTTGTTCATTGTACATGTATTTAAAGTGATTGGTTGTTATGTTAATAGCTATGTATGCAGCAAATCTGTTATAATTAGCTATTACTTCAAATAGTTTTTCTATCAGTTCTTTCAGCTTTTCTATGTACATAATCATATCCTCTGTGAACAAAGGCAGTTTTTTTTTTTCTTTTCAGTGTTCCTCTCATAACCTTTTCTTTTCTTATTGTATTAGCTAGGTCTTCCAGTACAATTGAAAAGCAGTAGTAAGAGAAAAAATCCTTGCCTCATCCTTGATCTCAGCAGGAAAGTTTTGAGTTTGTCATCATTAATTAGGATGTTTGCTGTAGGATTTTTGTAGTTTTTTTTAGTATGTTGAGCAAGTTCCTCTCTATTCCCAGCTTGCTGGAAGTTTGTATTATGAATGGATGTTGAATTTTTATTAAATAATTTTTGTATATCTATTCATATGATCATGTAATTATTCTTTTTTACCATGTAAATGAAACAGATTACATCAATTGATTTTCAAATGTTGACCTTAACTTGCATACCTGGAATAAATACAACATGATCACGGTGCATTATTATTTTAATATATGGTTGAGTTTAATTTGCTAATATTTTGTTGAGGATTTTTTCATCTATATTCATGATAGATATTGGACTGCAATTTTACTTTCTTGTAATGTTACTGGTTTTACTATTGGAGTGACACTTGTCTCATAGAATTTGTTACTCTAATACTGCTTGTATTCTCTGAAAAACATTGTATGGAGATGGTGTAGCTTCTTCCTTAGATATTTGGCAGAATTCATTCATGTACCCATCTGGGCATGGCACTTTCTGTTTTGAAAACAAATAATCAATAAATTATTTAATTTCTTAAATAGATGAAGATCCATTCAGATTGTCTATTTCTTCTTGTGTAAATTTAGGCAGTTTATGTCTTTCAGTGAATTGGTCCAATTTATATAGGTAATAAACTCTGAGGACATAAAATTGTACTTATTTTTAATTACTATCTTAAAATTTACATAATGCCCACTCTTTTCTTTCTGATAATAGTAATTTGTATCTTCTTCCTTTTTTTTAATAGCTAGCCTGGCCAGAGGTCTATCAATTTTATTAATCTTTTCTAAGTACCAGCTCTCAGTTTCATTGATTTTTCTATATTGATTTCATGCCTTCACTTTCATTTATTTTTGGTTTATTTTTCAATCTTACTTATCTTAGATTTAATTTGGGCTTCTTTTCTAGTTCTCTACATTGAAATCTTAGGTAATTGACTTTTGATTTTTCTTTATTTTTAATACATGCATCCAATGTTGTAAGTTTCCCTACATCCCACACATTTTTATAAGTTGTGTTTTCATTTCATTTAATTCAAACTTTAAAATTTTTTAAGAATTTATCTTCTTATTCAGATGTTGTTTAATCTCCAAGTATTTTGGAATTTGCCAGCTATCTTTCTGCTATTATTTCCAGTTTAAATCCATTATGGTGTGAGAGCAGATGCTGGAAGACTTCTATTTTTCCAAATTTGTGAAGCTGTGTTTTATGGTCCACAGTATGGTTTATCTTGGTGAATGTTCCATGTGAATTTGGAAACAATGTATATTCTGCTATTATTTGATAAAGTAGTTGATAGATGTGCATTATATTCATTAACTAATAATGTTGTTGAATTCAACTATGTCTTTTCTATCTGATAAATCTGTCCATCACTGATGGAGAGCTATTGAAATTTACAACTGTAATAGTGAATTAATCTATTTCTCCCTCCAGTTTTATCTCACTTGCTTTAATTATCTGTTGTTAGGCAATTCACATCAAGAATTGTCATGTCTTCTTGGATAACGACCATTTTCACATTTAGTAAAGCCCACTCATCCCTGATAACTTTCCTTGGTCTAAAGATTGCTCTGTCTTAAATTAATACAGCTATTTCTGTTTCTTTTGACTAGCATAGTATATTTTTCCACCAATTTATATTTAATCTTAGCATATCTTTATGCTTAAAGTGAGTTTTTGTAGACAACATATGGTTGTCTCGTGTTTTGAAATCCTCTGACAAATCTGTCCTTTAATTGGTACACTTAAGCCATTGATATGCAAGTGATTATTGATATCGCTGTATTTATATCTAACATATTCATTACCGTATTAGATTTGTTGCCTTTGTTCTTTGCTCCTATTTTGTCTTTCACACTTTTTCTGCCTTCTGTGATTTTAATGGAACATAATATAATTCCATCTCTTTGATTTATTAACATATTAGCTATTCTTCTTTCAGTATGTTTTCAGTGGTTATTCTAGAATATGTGGTATACACTCACAACTAATCTAAGTTCACTCTCAAATATCACTATACTACTTCAAGGATGGTTCAAGTACCATAAGGTATCAAAATAATCCTATTTACTATCGCCTGTCTCTTGTATTATTGCTGTCATTTAAACATAGACATATATGAACATATATACTCATACATAATCTAATAGATTGCTGCTATTGCTAGTTTAAAAAATTGTTACCTATTATATAAATTAAGAATAAAACATTATATTTAACTCAATTATTCCTTTATTGATGCTCCTTCATATAGATATGACTTTTTGACATTTAATAATTTTCTTTCTCTACTATCAACAAGTTTCCTCAATTTTTGTTTATGGAGAAAGACTATTTTTCCTTTTCATTCTTACTTTTAAAGGATAATTCTGCAAAGCACAGAATCATAGTTTGTTGGGTTTTTCTCTAAATACCTTAAATATTTTACTCCACTATATCCTTGCTTGCACAGTATTTGAGAAGTTAGATGTAATTGTTAAATTTACTCAAATATGTTTTTTTTCCTCTGCCATCTTTTATGATTAAAGAAATGAATGTCTATAGTTTTAAAATTGGATGAATAAGTACAGGTAATTTGTTTGTTTGCTTTTGTTTTGGCATTTTTCTTACTTGTCTTTCCCTGAGCTTTCTGGATCTGTAGTTTGATGTTTGACATTAATTTGGGGAGAAAATCAGGCCTGCTTGTGCCTGTACTCTCAGCTACTCAGAAGACTGAGGTGGAAAAATTGTTTAAATCCTAGATTTTGAGGTTGCAGTGAGTTATTATCATGCTAATGCACTCCAGCCTGGGTGAGAGCAAGACTCCGTCTCTAAAAATAATAATACTAATAATTTGGTGAAATTTGTTAGTCATTATAGTTTTAACTATTTCTTTTATTTTTTCTCTTCTCTTCCTGTAATGCTCATTATATAGGTTACACCTTTTAAAGCTGTCTCATAGTTCTTGAATATTCAGTTCCAATATTTTATTTTCAGTCCTTTTTCTCACTCTTTATAAGTTTTGGCATTCTACTGAAATTTGAAACCCACAGATTCTTTTCTTAGCTGCGTCCAGTCTACCAATAAGCCCATTAATGATGTTCTTAGCTCATTTTATAGTGTTTTTGAACTCTAGCATTTCCATCTGCATGCTTACATTGCCCTTTTCTCTTTTATGGTGTCATTTTATTCAGTAAAGTCCTTAATATCTTAATAGTTGCTTTAAATTCCCAGTCTGATAATGCCAATAGCCTTACTGTATTTGAGTTTGATTATGAGGCCCTTCAAACTGGGTGGTTTGTTTTAGTATGTTGTATAATTTTTTCTTGATAGCATGACATCATGTACTGGGAGAGAAAACTACTCTAGATATGCCTTTAGTAATGTAGTGAGAATACGTAGGAGATGGAAAAGGTTTTATTGACTTATGAATAGGTTTCGGTCTTTAGGTGAGCTTGTATCACTGGACTGTGAACTTCACATGTGCCTTTCAGTTTTTATGTCTCATGCCATTGATGGTACAAGATTTCAGAGAGGACTGGAGTTGGGTATTTCCTTTTACGTAGGTCAGTTAGGCTCTAATAAAACCCAAGTATGTTTAGGCTAGTTTATTAGGCTAGCTTGTTAGGGTAGTATGTTTAGGTTAGTTTCTCCTACGGGTAGACTTTGTAAAGAGAAATCGAATACTCTGACATATTTCGAAAAGGTTCTTTATCCTTCTCCAGTTGGAGGCATCAGGGGACTTCTCCAATCATCACTGTGAAAACCTGGTTGAGTTCCTGGAGGTAAAACTTACAAAAGTGTGAGGCTTCCAGTGACTCAGTCTCCCTAAAGTTTTTTAATTTTATTTTTAATTTTTTTGGTGCCCAACCAAACAATATAAATATTTACACATGGGAAAAATTGGTGAATTACAAGAAAGTGACCACTCAACAATTATCATGAGAGATTTTAGGTGCCAGATCAAGCAGAACAAAAATGAGTATGTCTGAAGAAAATTTATATGACAAAATTAACAAGCTTCAATTCAAGGAATACACATGGAATTTTAAAAGTCAGACTCTGTGGGTGCAGTGGCTCATACCAACACTTTGGGAGACCAAGGTAGGAGGATCATTTGAAGTCAATAGTTTGAGAACAGCCTGAGCAATAAAGAGAGACCCCATCTCTACACAAAAAAAAATTTTGTAAGCGCATCTGTAGTCCCAAATACTTGGGAAGCTGAGGCAGGATGAATGCTTGAGTCCAGGAAATCGAGGCTGTGGTGGGCGGTGATTATGTCAATGCATTCCAGCCTGGGCAATGGAGTGAAACCCATCTCAAAAAATAAAATACTACAAGTCAAAAAGGTAAATTCACAGACACAGAGTAGAATGATGGTTGTGAGGTGCTAGGGTAGGGGAAATGGGGAGAGGTGGAGAGGTGCAAACTGTCAGTTACAGGCTGTATACATTCTGGAGAGTTCATCTATAGCATGATGACTATAGTTAATAACAGTGTACTTCAGAAATTAAAATGTGCTAAGAGATATTAAATGTTCTTACCACAAAACAAGGGTAACAGGTGATAGACGTGTCAAGTAACTTGACAATTGGAACTACTTCACAATATCATATATTATTGACGTATGATATATATATCAAATCATCACATTGTACACCTTAAACTTATAAAATTATATTTTGTCAACTATACCTCAATAAAGCTGGGGAAAAAATCAGCTATTAGCATCTAAGGTACATAAGGCCCTAAACTAGGCAATGAGGATAAAAGGGTAATTAATGCAGTCGCTACTCTCAATCTCAATGAGCTGAAGCAAAACTAATAAATAATTACTATTTCCTGATGACAGTTACTGAGCATATTATTCTTAGATATGTATCATATATGTATGTAACTACGATATATGAACATATACATATGCACGTACAAACAATTTAAGTTTCTTATTTGACTCTATGAGGTGCTACCATCATCTCCATGTTACTGAGAGGAAAGTGAGACACAGATTAAGTATTTTGTCCAAGATCGTCACCTGATAAGTGGCAGAAGTGCGATTCAAACCTAGATACTTGAATTCCCAGGCCTAAGCCCTTAATGACTATTAAAATGTCTCACAGGTGACAGATAACAGGAAACTTCAATACCATATAAGTGGTACTATGGAGAGCTGACACACAGTCATGGACAATTAGAGATTTCTAAGCAAGAGAGAAAAGGAGGAGGAGGAGGAGGAGGAAAAGGCTCAGAACAGAGAAAGAACAACCACCATGCAGGTTTTTAAGACATGAAGTGGGTGAATGAGACTGGAGCATTGGTCATGAAACGGAGAACTGTGAGATTTAAGAATCAAGAAGTTGGAAGGACAAGATTGTGAAGGACCTTGAAAGTCACATGAAAGCAGGCTGGAGGGTTTTAAGCAAAGGAGAGATCTAATGTGACTGTATTATAAAATGATCACTGGGCTGCTCAGTAAATAATACACTAGGGGAAGAGATGGAGACAAAGTATATCTGGACTGCAGGTGTCCAGGTCTAGATAGCAGTGGCCTGGACTAGGTGGTACAGTAAGAATGGAGAAGAGGGAGAAGGTTAGAGAGATTCATGAGCTAGCTTGCAGAGCACTACTGGGCTGAGAAGGCATCAGCTGTCAAAAATGATTCCAAGTCTTTGCTTGTTCTTGGAAGATGTGAAAAATAAAAAAAAAAATTGACTCCACGGTTTCTTGCTTGAGATAGGAACAGGATGGAAGGAGAGAGACAGCATGAGTCAGTTTTGGAGGAACTGAATTTCCAGAGGCGACGGGTTATCCAAATGAATATGTCAAGCAGGCACAGGAAAGTACAGAGGTGGCAATACCTGCCTGGGCTGAATCTTTGAAGAGCAAGCACCTTTTTAATGACACTCATACCTTCTTAATTGCCACACTGCTTAATGTCTGTAACCCTCCATGCCACCACAACAAGCTTCAGGAGTGGGAGCACACCTCGTTCACTGCTATGTTCCCAATGCTTGACATAGTGCTAGCATGGTAAGTATTCAATGAACGCTGCCTGGAAGTGCAATGGATGGATGAATGGATGGATAGCCGGGCTTCCTTAGCCAGGAACCAGGAATAACTTCACCTCTGGATCTCTCTTTCTTCGGGTCTGAATTAAACATCAATTCATTGGATGAGTACAGACTTCAGCAAGGCAACGGATAATGGCACGGGCAAGGGCACAGAGGTGGGAAAAAGCTGGTGGTGAGCAAATTGAGGAGTATATCAGGGTTCCGGTGAAACACTAGTCAGGAAAGCTCCTGGTCAGGCAGGGAGATGGTGAGGATCTGGAGACAGGGGCCTGAAGCATCCCGAGAAGGTAAGCAGCCAAGGAAAGCCAAGGGACCAGAACCGTGTCCCTCCCCCGCCCGACTCATACCTCCTCCTCCTCGTCTCCGGAGTCAGACTCAGGGTTCACCGGCACCTCGTCATCTTCTCCGTGGCCCCGGCTACACCGCCCTCCGTGAGCCTCTCGCTGCAACCGCCGCCTTTGGAAGCCAGCACGGCGGGCCTCTGGCCCCTTTTCTGCAACCGCCTCGGTGTCACTGCGCATGTGCCACGCATCACTTTCCTTTCAGAAGCCTGCTTCCAGAGTTTTTCTTTTCAGATTTGTGCATGCTGCGCTTCCAGCAGTTTGTCACTTGTCATTCAGGCTTTCTCTCCTTGGCACTGGTTTTCATGGATGTTTGTGCTCATTGGTTTCTTCTCAGGACAGCCTTGATTCTCTGTATTTTCACCCATGGGTTTCTTTAATTCTGGGAACATGACCTCGCCTCTGATGACTCATGAAAAGTTGTCGACATTTTAGCTTGTTTTACTTTTTACTTGCTGTTGGGATGTAGTAGGAACTTCCAGCTTCTTATCTGTTGGATCTAAAAGCGGAAATCTCTGTTTCAGATATTGTTTCCCTTTCTCAAAAATAAATTGTAATTGTATGATTTTTACGATCCTTAAATTGTGGAATCCAAATTAAACAAATGTTAATTTATTGCTTTTTTCTGTTTCATATTGTTCTTATTTCTTTAATGCACAAAATATTACAGATAAAATGCCTAGTCTGTTCCAAGAGCTTTTCTTTCTTTTCTTCCAGGAGTGACCACTGTCCTAAACTTGCTGGACATCGTTCTCATGAGTAGGAGTAATTAAAGTATTTTCATACTTTCACTGCATTGCAATATTCATTAAAAACAGTATTTTGCTTTAAAGTTTACAAAAAAGATTTTTGCATTTTTAATGTGTAGTCTTTTGCAACTTAATATTTTAATCTTATTTCTGACATAAATTATATATTAAAATCTAGTTTAATGATTTAAATGCTGCATAGCAAGTCATTCTATGAATACTTTTAAAAAAACTCATTAATTGAAGTGTATATTAAGGCTATAAAATGTATTTTAGTTTCAAATGCAAAAAAATGAATATAATCTTAGAACTTGCGTATATAATGCCATGCAAAAAGGTCAATAGACTTCAGAATATGAAATGTTGCATTTCTGAGCATATCGTAATAAAACTAAATGAAATGAGGAGGAAATTCGGTTAAATATTGAAAACAAACGCATCTCTTCTGAATAAGGACCAGGTAAAAAATATCTAAAAACAAATGGATAATTTTAGAAGAATGCAATTTAATTCAATCATACAAAAGTATTGACATGATGTAGACAAAGCACATTATAAAAAATCCAAACTCCTAATTTTTCTGGCAACAATAAGTGATAAATATAAATAACTGAAATTCAAATCATGATGATAGAAAAATACTGGTACTCAAAACCATATTTTTAAAATAGAAATGAATGAATAAAGACTGAGAAAAAATTTAATGAACAAAGTATCAGGAAAATTTTTAAATAAATCTTACAATTAGAAGTAAAAAAACATTTAACTCATAGGATATAATGTGGAAAGAATGAAAAACTACATAAAATTATAAATGACAGGAGAAAAATAACCATTTTAAGTGAAATTAAAATAAACATTAAATAGCATTTCTTAAACTGATTTATTTAAAACATTGATTAAAGTGGCAAAAATATAATAGTAAAGACGATGCTGACTGACTTTAAAAAAGCAACATGAAAAAATTTTAGAGGTGATAGAATTGTTCTCCATCATGATTCTGGTGATAGACACGTGAATATATATGCTTGTCAGAACTCATGGAAATGTAATACCCCAGCGAACTGTACCATTATATAAAATTCTAAGAAAACTCAACCAGAATGCTAGAAGAGGCCCAAGTGAAATAATAACTATAATTAATGAAACGTGCAGTATTACAAGTAAATAAAAAATCATGTGGATAGGATTGGGAAAGAAAAGGACTAACCTAATTCACTTTGGAAAATATAAGCTTGACTGGATCCTGTGAGAGTAAAAACAAGGGTGTAAGAATGAATGAATGAACTCTGAAACATGGCCTTGCTCCTCTACCACAGTATGTGTCCTAGTAGACATCTACTTGGAGGAAAAAAATAACTTCTTTAGATTTGTTCAGAGGGAGCGTCCATTTGTGAAAATATATCCATGGGTGGTAAAAAATGCTATTTGGGGTAATGGTGCCCTTGAATAAAATGGGAAAAATTACTATTTATGCATCATGGCATAGGAAAGATTACATAAGTATGCAATTGATTAAAATATGATTATAGGAAATATCAATATGTGAATTAAATATTAAGCTGTAAGTAAAAGAAATATTGGAACAGAAACCCCCAAGGATACCTTAAATGACAGATTTCTTTTTTGAAATTCTCCATGTATATTAGCAGATAAAATTTTCCAGTTAATCCTAAAACCAAGGCTTTCTTTATTTTTGTTTAAATTGATACTTCAAGTGCTGTGTATAGAAGAAAATTCTGAAAGAAAATCTATCAAAATATTAATTGGTGCTATGTATGCGTAAAGGTTTACAGATGCTTGTGATTCCTTACTTTCCAAATTTTCAACAATATTGAGACAAGAATAACAAATATATATTTAAAGAGTAGATTGTCAATATTATTTATAAGAGTATTTCTAATGAATCAATTTAAGAACAATATTTTAAAAAATCATATGCCTTTACATATTATCATGTAAAATTATATGATTTTACATATTATTGGGTAAAGACCTAGCACTCTGTTTTCCACTGCCATAGATTCCAAATTGGTTCTCCTTTTCCACCTTCAACAAAAACCTTTCATATGTCAAAGTGTTAAACTTCAGTGTGGCTGGCTATATTTGAAGATGAGTCCACTTAGATAATAATTAACGGTAAATGAGGTCATAAAGATGGGGCTCGCTCCAATCCTGTAGAATTAGTTTCCGTATCAGAAGAGACACCAAAGTGATTTACAATAACTATAATACTGCTGTCCTTAAATACTGGATCAAAGAAAAATTACAATGCTTCCATTTTATTAAAATGTTGAGCAAAAAAGTAACACAAAACCGGTTAGCATTGGTTAGGCTATTCTTCAGGCAAAAGTATCAAGAAAAGTCACAAATAGCTTTTGTATCTGTATCCTACTGACTGCCACAAAATGATGCAAGTTAGTGGAAAAGCCTAAGCCCCAGCAAAGTCTTATTTGCATTTATACTTTCAGCGACTGGATCCGGGGACTGGTAAGCATCGATCATAAGCTCAATGCTTTTGAGAAACTAAATATATGGAATGAAGAAAAGAGAAATTTGAAAAATAGAGCAAAGAGCACTTGATCCCTGTAAAATTTTCAGGTTCAATGCTTCTTGTTGGATATATCACCAATAAACCAAAAAGAACATGAACCTCAATTCCCAGATTCCTGGGGAGAGTGAGAGATTAGGACCTTGCATGATACAGAGTACAAGTGAAACTACAGTGCTTATGACGAGGTTTTCTGTGTTCAAGAAGAAATATCAAGAGCACAATGGCTGCCTTAATTTTCCTACCTCATTGACAAAAGCCACAACATGAACCTGTGCGAAGGAGAGAGCTCTCTAGCAGCTCTTCCAATGTAGACATTTTCGCTGATAACTTACCAACAACTGATTACCAAAAGAGTGCAAAGAGTTCACTTAATTTCTTACTGAAAGATTTTATTAACTATATGGCATTCTTATCATGGTGGTCCTTTTGAATTTTGACTAATGTCAGTTTTTCCAAAGAACAAACAGATTATCCACAGAAACTATAATCATCAACGTTTATATAAAGTGATAGGTTACTTGGCAAAATAGATTTTAAAATCCTCTTATATATTTTGTTTTCCATGATTTATAAAGTTTATGTAATCTAGTTCACTTTATTCCTGGGTTTAATGTTTCTTTAGAAGTTATTTGTATTCTGCTGCATTTCACAGCATTTTCAGGAGGTTCTGTGACATCTTCAATCTAACCATCTCAGTTGTGTAACTAGGCAATAGCCAATTTAACTAAACATGAGAAAAAAGGTTACATTTTAGTAGAAAAAAGAGCAAGGACTGTTAAGATGCTGGGGGAAGGTGAATATTTTCCTCCCTTCCTTTCAGGTAGAATGAGCTACCAAATTTCTGATCTACAAGTCGGAATTGAAGACCAGAAACTTTCTGTTGTATAATTTATACCAGATGTGAGAGATAGTAGGAGGAATAAAGGGAAAGACTTTTAAATCATGCATTTTTATAATGAAATTAAAATAAAACATTTTGGTGTTACACCTATGCAAAACAGAAAGGGATACATGCTAAACTCTGTACAAAGTAAACATCAATTTTATCACAATAACAATCATTCTTTTATAATGTATATGTATTCCAATGACATTCATTTTCCCATTGAAAGAGAAACCCCTTACACAAAATGTTAGTATCTAATTTAGTTTCAAGATACATTTTTTATGTTAGGTATTTCTATTCAGTTCCAGTGTCAGCATCAAACCCCAGCCAATCTTAAACATTTTTGGATGCCGTTTTCAGATTTTGTTTACTTTCATTGTTTTACTCAAAGTGATGGGAGAAAAATACGGATTGAATACATTATCTTCCAGGAAGTCATAACATTTATTATAAAATTCATCGTTATTGAAATTCAGTGATCTCACTCATTCTTTTGTGTGTCACTTGTCTTTTCATGTTCATTTTTGTTTCCCTAGGAGGGTTCAGTAGGCAGTCAAGGGTCTATGGTTTAGCACATTTCTGCTTGATTCTCACTCTGAACAGTCTCACAGCCTTTGGTTGGGAACAGGTGCTCCACTCTTAAAATAGAAAATAAGCAAGTCTCTTAGCATACCACCTAAGAGAAAGGACAAAGTTTTCATATCTAAGAAATAATCTCACATGTGTGCAAACATGAATACGTGAAATTATTTATTTATACATTATTTTTAGTGGGAAAATAAGAAAAAAAAACAAACACTAGAGAGTTAAATGTCATAGTTTTATTTTATATTATTTTTGATTTTTATTTTAAAGATGGAGGTACAATTCAGGGTTAAGTATACAAATGGTCATTGTACAGGCAAAGTTTGGGGCTACTGTGGTCCCCACTTCACCTGGTTTGAGATCAGGTACCCTTATTGATGAAATGTGCTCCCTCTTCCCTCCCCTGGCAGTTTCCCACTACTACCAATCCCGTTCTTGTGGTATTACGATACTTGCTCAGGTCTGCCTATGAATGAGAACATGTGGTACTTACTTCTTTGTTTCTGTGATAGATCACTGAGTATTATAGACTCTAAGTCCATCCAAGTTGCTACGAAGTCCATTATTTTGTCCTCCTTTATGACTGTGTAATATTCCATTGTGTATACATACCACAATTTTTAATTAAGTCCACTTTTGATGGGTAGTATGGTTGGTCCCATGTTTTGTTGTGAATAATGCTGCAATAAACATGCTTGTGCAGGTATCTTTTTCATAGAGTGATTTGAGTTCCTCCAGATATATTCCCATAATGGGGACTGCTGGGTCATATGGAACGTCGATTTTCAGAATTTTTAGGAATCGTCACACAGTTTTCCACAGAGGTTGTACTAGTTTATAATCCCACCAAGATTGTATTCATATATTTTGCCCACTTTTAATAGGGCTGTTTGTTTTCTTTATTTTAGACATTTTTAGTTCCCTGTAGATCCTAGATGTTAGGCCTCTGTCAGATATACAGTTAGCAAATATTTTTTCCCAGTCTGTGGCCTGTCTCCTCATCCTCTTGATTTTTTTGGTTTGTTTGTTTTGTTTTGCAGAATCTTTTCAGTTTGATGAGGTCCCACTTTTCTCTTATCTCTTATGGCATGGGCAATTGAGGTTTTTATCAGGAATTAGTGGCCAGTTCCAATTTCCATGAGGCTGTCTCCTGAATTTTTGACAGTTCTTATACTTTGAGATTTTACATTTAGGTCTTTGATACATTTAGAGTTGATTTTTGTGTATCGTGATAGGTAGAGGTCTTTTAATCTTCTGCATGTGGTCAGTCAGGTTTTCCAGTACCATTTACTGAATAAGTTCTCCTCTCCAATTTGTTGTTCATAGAAGCTTTGGCAAAGGTGAGTTCGTTGAGAAATTGAGGTTTTGCTTCTGGAATATTTACCTTGTTCCATTAGTCTATATGCCTGTTCTTGTACCAATACCAGCCTGTTTTGATTATTGTAGCCTTAAAGTAGAGTTAAAAGTCTGGAAATGTGATTCCTGGCACTTTGTTTCTTTGCTGAGGATTGTTTTGACTATTGTTGGTCATTATGTTTTAATTTGAATTTCTGTATTGTCGTTTCTAGGTCTGAGAACAATGATGCTGGTAATTTAATGGGTATTGCATTAAATCTGTAGATTGCCCCAGGTAGGATAGACATCTTAACAATGTTGATTCTTCTAATCCTTGAGCATGAAATATTTTTCCGTGTCATCTTTGATTTCTTTGAGCAGTGTTTTGCAGTTTTTGTTGTAAATGTCTTTCACTTCTCTGGTTAGGAAAATGCTGAGGTATTTCATTGTGTGTGTGTGTATGACTATTGTGAATAGGATTCTGCTTTTCATTTGACTCTCTGCCTGTTTCTTGTTGGTATATAAAAAGACGACTGTCTTTTGCACATTTATTTCATATACTGAGACTTTGCCAAAGTCCTTTATCAGTGCAAAAAGATTTTTGACAGATTCTCATGGATTTTCAAGATATAGAATCATACCATCAGCAAAGAGGGATACCTCGGCTTCCTCTTTTCTTATTTGGTTGACCCTGATTTCCTTCTCTTGTCTGATTGTTCTAACTAGGACTTCCAACACGACGTTGAACAGGAGGGGTGAAAGTGGGTAAATTTGTCTTGTTCCAATTTTCAGGAGAAATGCTTCCAATTTTCGTCCATTTAGCAATATGTTGGCTGTAGGTTTATTGTAGCTGGCTCTTACTATTTTAATGTATGTTCCCTCTATGCCTAGTTATTCAAGGGCTTTTATCAAGAAGAATGCTGGATTTTATCAAAAGTTTTTTCAGTGTGTTTAGTGATACAATCTTGTGATTCTTATTTTTACATCTATTAATTATTTAACTAAAATTATTGTCTTGCTGATGTTGAATCAGTCCTGAATCCCAGGGATGAAGCCTACTCGGTCATAGTGGATGATTCCTGAGATGTGTTGTTGGATCCGGTTTGCTAGAACCTTGTTGAATATTTTTGCATCTATATTCGTCAAGAGTATTGACCTGTAGCTCTCTTTCTTTGTTGGATCTTACCCAGTTTGGTTATCAATGTGATGTTATCTTTGCAAAGTGATTTGGGGAGAGTTCCATCTTTCTTGATTGCTTGGAACACTTTTAATAGGATTGATGTCATCTCTTTCTTGTATGGTTTGTAGAACTCCTCTGGAAAGCCAACTGCACCAGGACTTTTTTCTGTAGGTAGCTTTCTTATGACAAAGTGGATTTCTTGGGTTGTTATTGTTCTATCTAATGTCTCAATTTCTTCTGGCTTCAATGTTGGGAGGATGTGTGATGTCAAAAAGTCCTCTGTTTAATTTAGGTTTTCGAGTTTGTTTCCATACAGGTGTGCATGATATTCTCTGATAATTTCTTATTCCTTCAGGGTCCATCGTGATTTGATTTTTTCATTTCTGATTGTGTGTATTTGGGTTTTTTCTTTCTTTTTCTTGGTCAATATGGCTAGGGATTCATCAATTTTGTTTATCCTTTTAAAGAACCAGCTTTTTATTTCATTGATTTTTTTTTCTATGATACGATATTTTTGTTTCGTAAGTCTTGCATTTGACCTTTTACTTTGGTAATCTGAATTCTTCTGCTGAAGTTAGGGCTTTGGTGGTCTTTTCTTTCCAGCTCGCTTACATGATTTGTTAGGCCATTAACTTGTGATCTTTGCATTTTCTTGATGTTTGTTCATAAAGAAATGAATTCTCTCAGTATGGCTTTCATGGCATCTCATAGGTTTTGGTAAGATGTGTCTTTATTTTCATTTGTTTCCAGAAATCTTTTAATTTCTGTTTGATATCCATGTTGACCCAGGAGTTGTTCAGTATCATGCTGTTTAGTGTCCATGTCTTTGTGGGCTTGGGGGTGGATTGGATATTTATTTTTACTTTTACTCCATTGTGATGTGAGATGGTGTGTGGCAGTATTTTGGTCTTATGAAATTCGTTTATGCTTAATTTATAGTTGAGAATGTGGTTGATCTTTGAGTATATTCCACGTGGTGATGAGTGGAATGTATTTTCTTTTTTTTTTTAGTCTCACTCTGTCGCCCAGACTGGAGTGCAGTAGCCGCTCCCAGCCACCGCAGCCTCGACCTGTTGGGCTCCAGCGATCCTTCCGCCTCAGCCTTCCAAGTAGCCGGAATTGCAGGCATGTGCTACCAAGCCCGGCTGATTTTTTGATTTATTGTAGAGATGAGGTCTCGCTGCCCAGGCGGGTCTCGAACCTGCAGGCTCAGGCAATCCACTCACCTCAGCCTCCCAAAGGCGCGGGATTACAGGCTGAGCCACCGAGCCCGGCAAAATGTATTTTCTACGGTGTTGGGTTGAGTGTTCTGTAGGTATCTATTGAGTCCATTTTGTTAAGTTTGAGGTTTAGAATCTCCCTGTTGATTTTTTGCCTTGATGATCCAGCTAGGGTTGTTAGTGGGGCATTTAAGAATCTAGCTATGATAGTGTTTAAATCAATATTTTTTTTAGTTTACCTAGAAGCTGCTTTATAGGTTGATGCTCCTAAGTTGGGAGCAAATATGTTTAGGTTGGATATTTCTTGGTAATTGAACCTTTTATCATTATGTAATGACCTTCTGTATCTTTTTATATTTTTGATAGCTTAAAAGACATTTTGTCTGATATTAAGACTGCAATTCCATCTTTCTTTTGTGTCCGTTCACCTGAAAATTTGTTTTCCATCCTTTTACTTTCGGTCTGTGAGAGTCCATTTTGGTAAGATGAGTCTCCTTGAGACAGCGTATTGTGGCATCATTTTGCCATTCTATGGTTTTTCTTTTCTTTTTCTTTTTTTTTTAGTTGGTGTCTCACTCTGTCGCCCAGACTGGAGTGCAGTGGCCGCTCCCGGCCACCGCAGCCTAGACCTGCTGGGCTCCAGTGATCCTTCCGCCTCAGCCTTCCGAATAGCCGGAATTACAGGCATGCGCTACCATGCCCAGCTGATTTTTTGATTTATTGTAGAGATGAGGTCTCGCCAAGTAGCCCAGGTGGATCGCGAACCCACGGGCTCAAGCAATCCACTCACCTCAGCCTCCTAAAGCGTGGGATTACAGCCTGAGCCACCAAGCCCGGCCTACATTTTTTCAGTGATGCATTTAGTTCATTCACATTCAGATTAACTATTGAGATGTGAAAATTTATCCCTGTCATGAGGTTCTTATAGGGTGTGTTGCTGTTGTTTCTCTGTTTATTTGTTTGTTGACTTTCTTTTGATTTTGGGGTTGATATATGTGTGTGCTTTCAATCTTTTTCCTGCATTCTTGGGAAGAGCATGGTCATTGTTATTTTTCTTTCTTCTGTGTTTAATACTTTCTTAAGTGTTTCTTGTAGAACTGGTTTGGTGTCGGTGTAAACTCTTAGGGATTGAATATTCAAGAACTATTGCACAACTATGGGACAACTATATATATATATATATATATATATATATTTCTTTTATAGTTGTCCCATAGTTCTTGAATATATATATAATGAGCATTCCAGGAGGAGAAGAGAAAAATATTAAAAAAAATTGAAAATATAATAAGTGAAATATTTTCACAAATTATTAGTTTTCCTGGGTAGGAAATTTTGGGTTGGAATTGTTTATCTTTGAGAACTTTTAATATTGGACACCAGTCTCTTCTAGCCTGTAGTGATTCTATAAATAAGTCTGCTGCTACTATAAATGGTTGTCCCTGGTAAGTAGTCTGATTTGTCTCTCTTGCTGCCCTTAGGATTCTTTTCTTTTATACCTACTTTGTGTAAGCAAATTATGATATGTCTAGGAGTTGGTCTTCTCATTTGATGCCTTTCAGGGATTCTCTGAATTCCTTGTGTTTGATGGTCACATCTCTGATTAGATAGAGAAGTTTTCTTGGGTAATTTCATAAATTTTTTGTTCCAGGGTCATCTCTGTCACTCTATCTACCTCAGGAATGCCAAATAATCATAAGTTAGGCCTCCTGATATAATCGCACATTTCTTGGAGGCTTTATTTTCTGTCTTTTTAAGCTTCTTTTCTGTGCTTTTAACAGTTTGTGTTAGTTCCATGTTTTAGTCCTCAAAGTCTGAGATTCTGCCTTCTATTTGCTTAATTCTGCTTTCTGTGCTTCTCAGTTTGTTATTTATCTCATTTACTATATTCCTTATTGCTATCATCTCAGTTATCAACTCCTTCATTCTCTCATCTTGTCTTTCCTCATTTCTATTCATTCTCTCTATTAATATCTTGATCTCTGTGTTTGTAGTTTGAGACCAGTCATTCTGGGGACTCTTCATTGCTTGAGTGCTGAAGTCTGTATTCTCAGTTGCTGTCTTCCCAGGGATCTGTATGAGACCTGTGTTCTTCCTTTGATTCCTTTTCTTTTGCGATGGTTTCCCTCCACCACCACCCTTTCCTTAATCCCATTGCTCGGTAGTTGGAGGATAACTTTCACTTCCGTTTGCTCAATCCCCTATTCTTCCTTATTTAAATCCTCTGGATTTGTTCAATTTTGAAGCTAAAATGGGGATGGGGGCTGTGCTTTTTGCTGTTACAAGATTTGATTAAGGTGTGATGGGAGAGTTGTGGTTCAGAAGCTATCTGCAGATCACAGTATCCACCGACAAGTGTGTGGGCCGCCTGCAACCCACTTCCCAACACCTTGCAATCTGTCCATGCTGTGGTGGTGTATGTATGCCCCCGAAAGCAAAATGAGATAAGAAAAAGGAGAAGAATGGAAGAGGGAAGAAGGGAGATGATAGGAAAATGAAGAGTGAGCAAAATGTGAAGGAAAGCAGTCAGGCACACCAACAAACAAAGAAACAAACAAAACCACACAAATATATAAACAACAACAAGAAACCTGATGATCGCTTGTCCTCAAAAGTACCCATATGCAAACAGAAAACCTAAAAAACACCAAAAAATAACAAAAACAAAATAAGAACTAAAACCAACTAAAACAGAGGGAAAAGAGCTCCCTCTGTGGCTGTCTCTGGAGCTTCAATTTCCTTTCCCAAGCATTGCCTCCACTTCTGGCTACCGCTGCAGTAGGGAATGGGCTCCAGTCCCCAGTCCCTCCCTTCTTCTCTCAGCGCTGGCCGATTGGATTGCTCTTAGCATGCACCAGACACCCCACAAACTGCTGTGTGAAGAGAATGAATCAGATCCAGACTCATCCAACTCGTCATCTGCTGTTGCTGACCCCAAGTCCCCCACTCAGATCAGATGTGTCTGTGCCTGGTTCAGCATGAGGGTGGGGCATCCATCTCTCTATGTTTCCTCTTGAAGATTTCTCTCTGGGTGAGCCATGGTTGATTGCATAATGGTGCAGAGATTGCCCTTGTGTCCCAGGTTGGAGGATAAACAGAGCTGGGTGCACCAACACAGATATCTACAGATATCTACCTTGATCCGGGACATCGAAAATGGTGGCAGTCAATGTCTCCTCTCCTGTGGTGCAGCCGGGTTCCAGTTTTCCTTGCCATGCCCTGTCCAGGGTATCTCTGCTAGCATCTGGCCAGCTTCCATGGGAGGTAGTGTAGGCCAGGTGCCAGGCGTTGAGAAGCAGCTGATCCCTAAGAATGATGATGATCCTGTCTGCTGGGGGCTCTGATTTCAGGGCAGTGGAGGGTTGTGGCCGTCTCTGAATGGAAGCCCCAGATGTTTGATTCTAGTCTCTCCTCAGACGGACTTTCACTCACCCAACTGCACTCATCCACTCACTCAGACTGTCTATGGACACTTGCCCCTACAAACACTTTCATGTTCCTAGCGGTTTTGTGGCTATCTTGCATCTCCCCAAATATATCATAATTTTAAGGTTTGCAGGACAGACATTGAGGAAGCATGTTATGTAGGTATATGCATTTGACACTCAATTATATTGTTCTATATTGCTATTGGAAGAAAAGTAGGGACAGTATGATAAACAGATGAAACTAGCCTGGAAAAATATACCTGTTATATATTGTACTTCACTTGCAATTTTTTTCATTGAATGCATATTCATTTTGTACATAAAAGAAAGCAATTTAATTATTGAGATTGAGTCAAGTGGGGTGGCTCAATCCTGTAATCCCAGCACTTTGGGAGGCAGAGGCAAGTGGTTTGAGACCAGCCTGAGCAGCATAGGAAGACTTCGCCACTACAGAAAATTAAAAAAAAAAAAACAGTAGGGCATGGTGATGTGTGCCTGTGGTTCTAGCTCCTTGAAAGAGTGAGGTGGAAGCATCACCTGAGCTCAGCAGGTGGTGACTGCAGTGGCCATGAGAGTGCCATTACACTCAAGCCTGGATGACAGAGAGACTCCAACTCAACAAAATAATAATACTAATTGGGACTGCCATAATTATCACAGAGGAGTCCACTGTGTTTATTTTCTGACATCATCATGTCTTTCAATATTTTAAAGCACAACATGATTCACAAGCATGGAAATTTAAAGGCATTAAGGAGAGACACTTTAACTAAAAACATCACTGGGGGCAAGGCTTTTATGCTTTCTTGTGACAAAGAAAGGATATAATAGGGTTTTGACAAATATATCATTAGCATTCTGTGAGAACAGCACGATGAGCCTTCCAGATCCTACTTTAAGGGAGTACTTTTTGTCCCCCAGCTGCAGGAGGTCAACAGATATCATTATATGTCTTCCCTCTCAGAGAGTATCTCAATACCAGCTAGCATTGTTGTGAAATGCTGAATTTCGCTTCAATGAATTTTTTTTTTTTTTTTTTTTTGAGTTGGAGTCTCACTCTGTCAACCAGACCGGAGTGCAGTGGCCGCTCCCAGCCACCGCAGCCTCGACCTGCTGGGCTCCGGCGATCCTTCTGCCTCAACTTTCCAAGTAACCAGAATTACAAGCATGTGCTACCATGCCCGGCTGATTTTTGATTTATTGTAGAGATGAGGTCTCGTTGCCCAGGAGGGTCTCCAACTGGCGGGCTCAGGCAATCCACTCACCTCAGCTTCTCAAAGTGCAGGATTACAGGCTGAGCCACCGAGCCCAGCTCAATGAAATTTTTTTGGAGATTATTTCAATGCATCTGCCCATCTCACAATGAATGATCTATGAGCACACCTGCCCACACCTCATGGAGTGTTCAGCAGTTTTTGACCAAAAACAGCATGACCACCATGCCCCACCCTCTCTTTTCACACATTCTTACCGTATTGAATAGCATTATTTTTTTCCAGAAGTGAAACATTTTGCCAATGTGGAATAAGTTGAACAAAAATCTGGAAGCACTAGAAGACATCAAAATTGATGAGCTCAAAATAGTTTTGAGCAGTGAAAAGGCATCTCGATAAGTGTATTGCATCAAACAAAAAGTGTGCATGTAAAAATAAATGCACAATTATTTATAAATAAATTCTAACTGTTTTGGACTCCCACTATACATACCACATTTTCTTGGTCTAGTCCATTGTTGATCAGAATTGCTATTATTCGTAAGTCATAAAACAGCAGATGTCGGTGAGGCTGCACTTATATATATTGGTGGTGCGACTGTAAAGTAGTTAAGATTCTGTGAAGAGCAGTTTAGAGATATTGCAAATAACTAAAAATAGAATTACCACTAGACCTACAAAGTTTATTTTAGGTATGTTGAAACATACTGTACATTCTTATCAACTGCAGTCATCCTACTCTGCACTAGAATTAATGCTAAGTTTTTGTACCTACTAATCAACTTCCAGCACCTACCAACCATAATTCTAATCTCTACCTCCATGAGCTCAACTTTTTTTAGCTTCCATATATGTGAGAGAACATGTGGTATTTATCTTTCTGTGCTTGGCTTTATTTGAAGCAACATGGAAGAATGGAGCCAGAGGACATTGTGTTAAGTGAAATCAACATGTTAATTCTTAATGTATGTAGAAGAGACTTTGTCCAAATAAAGTATTAGAATATTATTTTCCATATTAAAATATACTATAAATTATTATAGAATAGGTTGGTAAGCACTGAGAATTAGAATTTTTTTATTGTTTTGCTTTATTTGAATCCACTTGGGTTCCCTAAGACCCTCTGAGATGATTTAATGTTGTTTATTTGGGAAATACTCTTGAGATTAACATTTGAAAAGGACAGAGGAATAAAACAGAATTGGGTATAGGAAGAACTTGAGCTGTAATGCAGGCCCAACAATTGCCTCAGTCTACCTACCTTGTGGAGAGTTCTGGAATTCGAGTGGCTCTTCAGTGTTGCCCCCAGTTTAGCAAAGATGGCCATTCTACTCCCAATAGTTTGGTCAGAAGATGTAAGCTGTACAGATAGGGTTTGACCTTGGGTGAAGCTGCTCTCTGTATTGAGATACAGTGGAATACTATGCAACCATAAAAAAATAAAACCATGTTCTTTACCACAACATAGTTGCAGGGAGGCCATTATTCTAAGTGACTTAATGCAGAAGCAGAAAACAAAATACTACACATCCTCACCTATAATAGGAACTAAACGTTGGGCACATGTGGATATAAAGATGAGAACAACAGACACTGGGTACTCTTGAAGAGGTGGGAGAGGGGGCTGAAAAACTACCTATTAAGTGACATGCTCACTATTTGGGTGACAAGTTCAACAGACTCAAACCTCATTGTCATGCAATATTAACTATGGAACTAAGCTGCACGTGTACTCCCTGAAGTTTGAGACCCACCTGGGCAACTTGGCGAGACCTCATCTCTACAATAAATCAAAAAATCAGCCAGGCATGGTAGCACGCGTAGTTCCAGCTACTTGGAAGGCTGAGGCGGAAGAATCGCCGGAGCCCAGCAGGTCGAGGCTGCGGTGGCCAGGAGTGGCCACTGCACTCCAGTCTGGGTGACACAGTGAGACTCCAACTCAAAAAAAAAAAAAAAAGAATATTTTAAAACATAAAATACTTGGAATGCTCCCAACACAAAGAAATGATATGTTCCAGATGATGGATATCCTATATATTCTTATTTTAACATTACATGTTGTATGCATGTATCTAAATATCAAATGTAACTTATAAACATATATAACTATTGTGTATCCATAAAAAATCACCTTGTTTATTTCCAGTAGACTCTTACTAGAGTTGATATTTATTTTAAAGTTGTAAATTAGCCGGGCTCCGTAGCTCAGCCTGTAATCCCGTGCCTTTGGGATGTTGAGGTGAGTGGATTGCCTTAGCCCGCGGGTTCGAGACCCACCTGGGCAGCAAGACCTTATCTCTACAATAAATCAAAAAAAATCAGCCGGGTGTGGTAGCGCGCGCCTGTAATTCTGGCTACTCGGAAGGCTGAGGTGGAAGGATCGCCGGAGCCCAGCAGGTCGAGGCTGCGGTGGCTGGGAGCGGCCACTGCACTCCAGTCTGGGCAACAGAATGAGACTTCAACTCAAATAAAATAAAATAAAATAAAATAAAAAAATAAAGTTTTAAATTAGATTAGGTTCACTCATTATATTAAATTCTCCAATAAGTAGCACCTCAGTTGTCTTCATCTATTGAAATCTTATTTTTTCTTATTTACTTCAGTAAATTTAAGTTAATTCAAATACAGCCTGCACATATTTATTAAGGATATTAGACAATCTTTTTAGTGTTTTCACTCAGTTGTGAATGGAATCTGAGTTCCTCTTGAATGATATAATGTATAGGTGATTTTATTTTAATATTCTCCAAGTTAATGGCTTTGAGAACCCTGTTCTGTGTATAGTTTTCCATGCTATCATCTTGAAAATTTGATAAGTATTTGTTTTTTTATGTCTCAATTTTTTTAGGGTATTAAAATATGCTGTTAACATACATATTTTATTTACTTTTTCAATATGTGTTCTGGAAATCATCAATATAACCAGTCTATTACAGTTTATTTTAGAATATAGAGTGTCAGAATGGGAAGATCACAGCTTTTGTGAAGGTCAACAATTTTGGTTTTGGTCACAGGATTTGCAAATTACTCTGGCTTCAAGTATTTTTCTATTATTTCCTCATAATAAATATTGGATAATTTCCTGAAACAGTGGTTTTCAAATTTCTATGTGAAGAGGCAGTTGGAATATTTGCCAAAATCAGCTTTTCAGGCTTTACTTTAAGATAATCTGATTCTGATTTTTGAAAGATGTCCTATGTGATTCTGATGCTGGTGGCCCTGGAAATATATTTTGAATTATTCTGGATTGACGAATCTGTACTCAAGGACACATAGGATATGGCATAGCTGCTTCCTCAGGGAAATTAAAGTTTCTGAGACATAGTAAGGCTGGTGAATGCAAGCTCTGTGAAGGAATACATTTTGCCTGTTTTGTTCACATAGGCCTGTCTCATTTAAAAAACACGGTGATATATAGTAATTGTTTGTTTCTTATTCAGCATGAGGAGTCCTGAAATTTAGTAAAAGGATTTCATCCTAACACAGCTATTGTGATGACTAATTTATAGTCAGAGTTTGGCTTTTGTATTTATTCTGTTTTTTTTTATTATTAAATATATTTTTTGTTTTAAAATTGTGGGGTACAGTTAAGTGTTAGGTATGCAAATATGCATCGTTCAGGCACCCTTGTTGATAATGGCCATTATCAATAACTCAAAAAATAACAGATGCTGGAGAGGATGTGGTGAAAAGGGAACACTTATACACTGTTGGTGGGAGTGTAAACTAGTGCCACCTCTGTGGAAAGCAGTGTGGTGATTCCTAAAAGTTCTAAATATGGACCTCCTGTGTGACCCCACAATCTCCCTACTGGGAATATATCCTGAAGAGCTCAAATCACTCTATAAAAAAGATATCTGCACACGTATGTTTATCGTAGCACTGTTCACAATAGCAAGAACCTGGAACCAACCATGCTGTCCATCAAAAGAGGACTATATTTTAAAAATGTGGTACATGTACACGATGGAATACTATACTCTGTATTCTTATATCTTTCTGAGGTGTTTTTGTTTATTGTTGCTGTTTTATTTCGTTGATTCTCTTTTTTCTGGGGTGGAGGGCTTGGCTAATTTTCATCTATTTCCCTGTTCTTCTAATGAATACTCAATCTTTTTTACATAAAAGTTTGCATAATCTCTCATTAAGAAGATAATTTCTTACTTTATTCTCAGTTGATTCTGTTTTGTTTCTCACATTATGTATGAACACGTATTTTGTGTTAGCTAATTTCTGTACTCTTTTTAAAACTTTTGTTCTTTTTTCATAGGATCTAGTAATGCTAATAACACTTTGATGCTATCGTGAAACTTTTCTGATGTTTACTTATAAGACCATATATTTATTTTTCAGATTCCTGAGAATATTTTCAGAATGAACCTATAATAATATCATCTTTATATTGTAGACAACAATTTTTGTTACTCCTTTGTGGGCTAGTATGAAACCTTTCAATATGTGACCCATAGGATCTTTTCTTCCATTATTTCTTTGATTATTTTGTCTCTTTTATTCTCTCTGTTCCTTTCTTGTGGAGTCTGTGTTATAAAAATGTTGGTTAAAATTTCAGTGTATTTTCCCAGGTAAAACTTCCAGCTCAAACATGTGTTCCCAAATAGTTCATGACAATATTTAGTTCTGCTACTGAACTTTTAGTTTTACATTTTACTTTTGCAACCAAATGTTACATTTTCAGAATCTCATTTTTTCTCTCTTTTTCATAGTAGCCTTTTCTTGTTTATATTACATATATTTTATTTTTATAAATTTGTAAACACACTTGAAGAAAATATTTTTAATATCTTAATTTATGACTCCTGAGATTTTCCAAATTTACTGTTTCTCTTTTCTCACTTGGTTTTTCTTAGATTTATTTGATAAAAAGCTTATCCTTGATGTATTGCTTATTGTCTCAATATTTACATTAAAGTGCACTTGTTATTGTTAATATTCTGGGGGTAAAGATTTCTATGACAGAAGACAAATTATTTTGGTTGAATAATATATTTAAAATATACGTACACACATTTATTCTAAAGTTTAAGTTCACCATATTATCCATGATATAACAAAAACAAACATTTCATTACAATAGCATCTTCTCACTGGACACAATAGCTCATGCCTCTAATCACAACATTTTAGGAGACTCAGGCAGGAAGATTGCTTGAATTTAGGAGTTTGAGACCAGTTGGGCAACATAGTGAGACCTTGTCTCTACAAAAGAAAACAAAACAAAATACATAAGCTGGACATGGTGGCATGTGCCTCAGTCTTAGCAACTCAGGAAACTGAAACAGAGGTTAGCTTGAGCCCAGGAGGTTGTGGTTACAGTGAGCTATGATCACACCACCACACTCTAGCCTGAGTAATAAACAAACTAACACAAAAAAAGAAAAAACAAGCATCTTTGCTCAAAATAAGTTGTTTATATTGGACATGAGGGGACTCCATTTTTAAAATGGTACTATTTTGGTTATTTAAAATGTTGTATTTTCTGGTTATCTGGTGGTTAGCAAAAAAGGGATATGTTTTTCTTGAAAAATATGAATTTAATAAATTTGAGGCTATATTAATTTTTGATAAGTATATTATTGTTACTCTTGCTATTTACAGAGAAATAATTTCTATCTTGTCAACTTTTTATTTTCAACAACTTATACCCAGAATAAGTTAGATTTGTTTTAAAATCACTTTATTTTAAAACTGGAAAATAAGTGTTCAATGTGTTTTGATGCTTCACCTCATGAAAAAAAAAAGTATAGTAGTTCCCTAAGGGATAATATTTTGAGGGTACTATTTAAAAACCTGGATGTCTTTTCAAACACAGCATATCTTTAAAAAATAAAATAGGAAAACACTTTTTCTAAATATCAGGATGAATTGAAATCATTTTTCTATAACACAGTCAATTGCCATTAGGTACACTTTCTTCTTGCTATGTCCTTGGTCCCATTTCTCTCCTTTCCACTTATATTCAGAGGTTCTTCTACATTTTCACTTCATATCCCTCTTGTCAGTCCTCAATGCAATGAAAAACTGGCCATGTACAGAAAGATATGCTATAATCCTAATGAGAGGTCTGACTTTGTGTGTGTGTGTATGAGAAAGTAGGATTTATTGAGATGACAGGAGGTCTGACTTTTCAAAGAAAAAAAAAATGGACAAGGACATTTCATCCCAGTGGATGAAATTCTTGCCCATTTCAACCCTTCATAATACTGAAAATTTCTACAAACATGTAAAGAATTGTGATTGCTATAGGAGAATAGATTGTGCAAAGGGCTACAAGAATGCCTTTTCCTCTGAGGGACAGAAAATTGTGCCCGTAAGCAGCAGATTGTGGCAGGAAAAATAAACTGAGAAAGTATTAGATATGTGAAAGAGAAACTCATTCATTGTACACAAATATGTTTGTCCTCTTTAGAAGTCTGTCAGAAGTCTCCAGTGCTTTTGTGTCCTGTGAACATCTGCCTCTTCCACCCCAGCAATGAGATAGTGCTGCACCCAGATTGTTAGATATGCTGTTGCCCACGACAGTTAAAAACTCTTAACTCTAGTGGTCGACTCTGTTTAAATGGGGTTTTGATGATTATTCTGAAAGTAGGAGACATATAACTATTGCAATGGCAATTGAAATCCAAGCCCAAATGGATGACATATACACAGTCCTTTTGTATGTATACTAAGGCAAGATGGTAACAAAATCTGCATATTTGAGAAGATGCTAAGAATTTTGTCTGGAATTAAAGATATTATCTGAGGTGTTTGACTTAAGAGCTTGAGGTGATTTGGTTACTGTTACTGTTGAATGAAAGTCAAATGGTCATCCATTTGGATGCCTGTCTAGTCCTTAGGGAAGAAAAAAGAGTCATAGGCAGTTAGGGAACTCAGCATTCATGATTGTGCTAATTACACTTTTTTTAAAAAGAAAACAATATTTGTTGAGAGGACAGAAAACCTCCCACAGTGGCAGGGGACCCAGAGGAGTTGCCCGCTAATTATACTCTTAAACTCTGGTCATCCAAGAAGAAATATCCATACTAATATCTACATAATTGTGGAGATTAGTATAGATAGAGTAGAAAAGGTGAAGGGAGAAACTCAGCTAAAAGAAAAGGAATATCCCTTGCATGGGATAGAAAAACCACCACCATAGAGCAAGGATTCTCAAATAGGAGAAGTTTTCCTCTAACGGGGGATATTTGGCAATATCTAAGACTATTCCTGATTGTTATGATTGTGGCAGTGGGGAGAGCAGAGTCACTTGTATTTGGTTAGTAGACCAGAGATGCTGCTACACATTTTGCAATATGCAAGATAGTTCACTGTCTTTCCAATCCCGAGCAAAGAATTATTCACTCCAAAATGTTGTCTGTACAAATGCTGAGAAACTCTATCATGGAGTAGTGAAAGATCATCACCTGATCAGAGAGGAGTAGAAGAAAGGCAGGATAGAGCCCCAAGGCAGTCCTTGGCCTGCAATTCACATTATCAAAGAAAATGAGGGACAAAATTTAGTAAACGGATGAGACAAAAACATAAGCTTGACATTGTGGTGCAGAGATAAAACATCTAAGGACAATAGTGTATGACAAAGTATCTTGATCCAAATCATTGACCCAAAAATTTACAACAGGTTTCTTGAGAGAGTCTTGCAGGGGTCCTGCTACCACCAGGTGTGGGGTTTCCTGAAGGAGAGACAGACTAGGCGAATGAAGGAACTTACGATGACATGATATACTTGAACACTTGCTTACAGGACAGAGGTCATTTAATGCTAGTTAACAAAAAGCTTTTATACCATTCATGAAGGGTCACAACAAAGAAAATTCCTTCACGTACATATCCTTTAAAAGTTACCACCATCTAGTGGTCTTAGAAGCAACAAACAAGCCAAGAACACTTTCTGCTTTCAGTCATTGAGTCTTTTTCATAAAGCCAAAAATGATAGTTTTAGTCCAAAGTCCCAAATTACAGTCCTTGAAATGTCTCAAGAAGGTTTTCAAGTGTACATTTCTCCATGCATCAGGAATTTTCTCTCTGGGGCTTCTATGGCCTTCAAAGCTTCGTAATCGCCTTTCTTGTCCAGGTGTCTTCGATACTTTCCTCTTATCCTGCAGTGTTTATTTCTAAAGAAAACTCAAAAGAAGGTTTTATTGATGTTTCCCAGTTCCCCAAGGTTGCTTTCTGTATTTAGTTAATTTATCATAAAAAGTATCCAATTAGTATATTATGAATTCAGTGAAAACCCACTCCATAAACGTTAACTTAAAATTTTAATTATAGAATTAGGTAAAAAACTTAACGATTAATCTTCATTCTACATCTGTGAAAACAGTGTTATATATAACCTACATAACTCCTAGATAAGTGTTAGAACTTATAATGAATTCATAATGAACTTACTATAAACTTGTGCTTCTAAAATACCTTATGTCTAAACACTAAACTACATAATTCTAAGTCAAATGAGGAGTGAATACACTTATATCATTTTTACTCAAGCAATATCTAATAACTTATAACCAAGTGAAAGAAAGCATTCTTGATGTGTTTCAGAGTTTAACCCTTGCATACGTTAGAGAAGACCAAACGGTATAGTGAGAAATGGAAAAATGAACCATGCCATTTCCAGGTTAGTTGTGAATACTTCACATAAACATGCCATTTTCTTCTTCCACGACTGCATGGAATTCTTCAGTCATACCAACAGCAAAGACAAGACAGAAGGGCCTCAGCTGCCTGGACTCGCTTTGTGGTCAGAAGTCCTCAGTGCACCTGGACTTTGTCAATCAGGTGGGCCTCCAAGGCTGGCTCCCAACAGAGTCTCAAGTGGTTTAAATGCAAAATCCACACTAAAAAATCAACAATTCTATGGACTATTATAAAACTAAAGATGTTAAATACAATCAATCCCTAAATTTATTTGGAATGCTGAAAGAACAGAGAGAGTATAGGATTTTTTGTCTCCTTTTACCTTCTCTACACTATTGTTTATTTTTTTCTGAAAGAACAATAGAACCGTGTTATCTTTTTCTGTGAATCATAAAGTATGTTACCAATGAATCTTTTAAGAGAAGAAATGACATTTTATCAGAGACATAGAACATGACAGATTAACTGTGGACTGAGAAGCAATTCAGTTATAGGTGAAATGGTTTTTCTTGTCAAAACTATAGGACAGACATCATAATGTTCTCCACTTCTTAGAAAACTATATGCTGTGGTTACTTTTGGAAAATTCTGATCATAGCTCTAAATATCTCTGAATTTTTGAGCAGAAAAAGAAAATTAAGATGATCTGAAAGTAGAAGCAAGAGTAGTGGTTTGGCACTATATTAATGACAACACAATTATATTGAGGGGAATAAGCATATATACAAACTATAGCACTTTTAAGTCATATTACAATTCTATAAACATTATGCCATATGTCTTTCTGGAGTTTACAACAAGGAATAAGTAGAATATGGATACTTTGGGAAATATTATGATAATTGGTATTTTTCATTGCTTAGAATTACAACCATAAGCGATTATACTGATGAATGAAGTGAATTCTGTGTTTGTGGATCATCATAGCAATAGTTTTGATATTTCTGAATCCATAATGGTCCTGCTTTACTTTCTATTGTTCTTGACCAGCAGGGAGATTTGACTCTCTACTTTTAACCATGAAGAATCTTGAGGCACAAAAAAAAGAAAGTTTTTGACCCTGAGATAGGACTTTGTCTGTATTCAAGGTTTCTCATTTGTGGCTGAGAAACACCATACATTCAGGAGTTTAGACAAAAAAGAATTTTTTTTTGCAACTGCATCTCTGGTATATACATATTAGTGGCTATGTAATGCTATTGTTTTCTGCTGTGCTAACTTTCAATAAACTAAGGTTAAGGACCAAATATTTCTCTACCGTTAATAATGAACAAAATTAAAATAAATTTAAAGCTATGTGCCAAATGCAAGAATCCCACAAAAGCACTTCTTTCAGTAGACATTGCAGCTTAAGATTTACTGGGAAATGTTAGGTATTATGAAGCATTGATTTACATCAGACGTGCTAAAAGTTAGTTTATTTGTAAAACACATTGTGAAATAATGAGAGGATGTCCTAATTGGCAATGTAAGTTAAGGTCAAATGCTAACTTCCCAGTCAGATGCTGAGAGACAACGTAAAAAATATTAGAGATAAATGCAAATTTTTAGAAATTAAAGAAGTAATAAAGTAAAATAGATCTATTAATCTGCCATAAAAATCAGTAAAATAAAACTACTTATAATAGTTTTCAAATCCTACATTTAACTAATTTAATTTTACTCTCTTCAGACTACATTAAAATTCACCTTCTAAAGACAGATTTGATTAAGACACAGGTCCTGCACATAGTACAATGTATCAGGATAAACTTTTCCCAAACATGAAAGGGAAAGAAAAGTAGACCAGTCACATTTAAATATGCACCCATTTAAATCTAAGTAAAATGTTCTAACAGAATTAAACTGCAATGATATCCTTCCTCTGCAACAGAAACTTGTGAATAAGTTAAAGTACAGTAGGAGTTTTACAGATATTGAAGTTAAAAAGGATCAGATTAAATTGCATTGGTTATCTTTATTTTCTGCTATGGTGATCTCAAAATTGCATATCAAAATATCTCACATTTTAGTTATATCTGAAAACAAAATCACTTTAAAAAATAAATACATTAATGAATATTTGCAGAATCTTACCTAAGCTTCAAAGAACATGAAGACCCTTTATATATATATATATATATATATAGCATGCTACAACTAATAGACCCTTTATATATATATAATATATATTATAATATATATATTATATATATATATAAAACATGATTTGTGCTTTAGAAATTCATACTATTGGGTTTTGCTTTTGAGAAAACTGCTAGCATTACCAGCTTCATGCTACAACTAATGGGTAACATGATTTCTTATCTGCATTAAGTATATCTATTTATTTATATGTATAATATATACAACATATTTGTTTTAGCAAATATATATATATTTATTTATTAGTTAAAACCTGTGAAAGATCTGAAACTTACTCTACTTGCAAGTTAAAAAGTTAGAGACCACCATTACATAAACGATGACAGAAGACACAAGATCCCTGGATCAGTGCGAAAGGAATATATCACTTATGATACAGAAAGCAGTGTAGACATGACATTCATATTAGATCTTCTTGCTCAGGTGTGGGGCAGAGTTGCTCAGTTGGAAGCCGTACTTGTTGAAGGTACACATTGCAGCTGTGTCAGTACCTGAGTCTAATATGCTCTCAATAGTCACCATATCAGATAATTAATGGCAATTTGATGATGATAATCTATCTGATGATGCTGTTGATGATAAACAACACACTGAGAGCTAAATATGGGCCAAGTCCTGAACTCAGTGTTTCACATTATCTTGATTATTATATTTATAATTAATTTTCACCATAACACTGAGATATGGAAACTATTGAAATAGATATGTTGGAACATGAGAGAACTTGAGCAGAGGGAGCTTAATTAAGTAACGTACAGGAAAAATGAATGACAAAAACCAATTTGCAGAGCTCATAGTGGTACTCATTCTGCTAAAGTCCTTTGTATCTTGATGAAGTTGCTTCTAATATGAGTATTTGAAGAGACTCTTGGTCATTTTCTCTGCAACAACTTGAAAACTAAATATGCAGGTAAATATCTGCTACTGTTTGAATGTATGTGTCCCTCCAAAGTTCAGGTGTTGAAATTTAATACCCAGTGAAGTCAAACCATCATCTATTGAAAAAAACTCTGAAAGTATCTTCATGTAAACTATGTTTCAACAAGCTCTCTTGGTGCTCTAATGCATGCTGAGGTTTGAGACCATGACTAAAGAAAATCATGGCAGGCTTTTAATAACCATAATAGCCATAATAACCAAAGAATCTTGACTGACTGAAATCAAACCTTAAAAAATTAGGCATGGTAAACTGCATAAATAAAAGAAAGAAAAATCTGTTTGTGTGTGTATGTCCAGGCACATGTATCTACAAATTATGTACATAAATATTGTGAGGGAGAGCCAAGAGTAGAAATCCTCATCTTGCAACATGGAAAATCACAAGGTAATCCAAAAATTAATAAAGAGCTGCAAAAACTCTTTATTATCTAGACCTATGCGGTAAGGTCCAGAAAATCCAAATAGATTGAAAGCAACTTATTTTGAATTATAAAATATAAAAAATTATTTATAAATTTTTATTAATATATAGAAAATATAAATTTTTTAAAAATTATATAATTTTTAAAAATTATATAAATATATAAAAATTATATATAAAATTATATAAAAGATAATTTTTAGTTGTATATAATAATTAATCAAATTTCTGCAATTACTTTAAGAAAAATAGTATTGATAGTAAAAGTATGAAGTAACAAGCACCAGATTATCTTCTGACATAAACCAACCAAAGCAATGGGCAAAATATACGAAATAACACCACTCTCAACAGCCGGCAGTGAAACCAGTGATTCTTGAGAGATAAGAAACTAATAATATGCTATTATTTGTCTTAGAAGAAGATCCAAGACCAATTTATACAGAGCAAAAACTTAGGCTGAGCCAACTGTCTTCCTCGAGTTGGAAGACAGAGCAGAGACTCCAAGAAAGCCAAGGAGCCTAGGATTTGTGAAGTAGCATCAAGAAAAAGAGCTATAAAGGGAAAGTCTGGACACCTGTACAGGACCCTATTATTCAGTTGAGACTTCATTAGATAATATACATAAAAAATTAACTAATGCTGACTGAAAGCAACGCTTTGGAAGGAACAGAGGGAAAAGGGTCTGTAGTTCATAACAGATCTAAAATTTTTCTTTGCGTGAATGACAAAGCAAAAAACTCATAAATCAGTGGACATTGATTAGAGCACTAAGAATGCTCTGTCTAAATAGGGAGAGGGCAAGGTGTACACTTGAAAACAGTAAATGTGTGGAATAAAGAACTTCAGAGGAACCATATTTTTAAACATATGATATTGCTATAATCATTGCTTTTTAAAAAAGGAGTCAATAGACTTCATACTTAAATACATTAGCCAATTATAAGTTATAATAGAAGGATTTCTGCTTACAAAACCCAGAAAAAATCCATAAAATTAAACCTAAAAATAAACATATAAGCCTTTAAGGTATAACTTTAAAATACTTTCAAAACACTCAAAATTAGACTGAACAAGTGACAAACACTATTATGACACTATTATGATGATGGATATGGTATCATAAAGAAATCATTTTTTTTTCCCAAGATACAACTCAAATGTAATGCAATCCCAGTAAAAATACCACCACTTCATTTTTGGTGTTTTTTTTTTTTTTTTCGTAGAGCTAAACAAGTTGATTTTATAAGTTCAGGTTCAAATAATAACAGGGAGAATAGCCAATAAATTTCCAGGGCCAGGGGAATATACAGTAAGAATCTAAACTAATGAGAATTTAAAACTTCCAGGAAAATTTGACATTTCAGACAGTGTTGTAGTGGCAGAGAGTGATAAAGAAAGTAAAGTATAAATGAAATAAAATAGAAACTCTAGACTAATACCTAAATATAAGTGGAATTTATTATATGATAAAGATGATATATCAACGTGAAAAAAATGGCAAATCCCTGAGGAAAAAATGGATATTTAAATAAATCGAGGCAACTGTGAAATCATTTAGAAAAAAGAATAAAATTAGATAACATTGCAGACCATCATTTGCTTTAATGTGAAAATGAAAAAACAATTAGTTGTGATAGCAGAAACATGTATTGTACTTTATAACAAAGAAATGCAAAAATCTAGTTGGGAATCAAAATACAGAAGCAATAAGCAAAAATGATTCCTAATATCAGGCCTGTAACATTGAAGCACTTCTATCTGAAATAAAATAATCATAGTCAAAGTCTATAGGAAAACAATAAATATTAAGAAATCTCCCGTGTGTGTTAATATATGCATATATAAATATATAAATTCATATATATATGCATGTATGTGTGCTCTTAAAAATTGAGAGCCTGAGAGTAAATTACACAAAATATAAGTATAGTTAACAAAGAAGAAAATTCTAAAATCTCTTAACTTATTGAAAATATATTCCATCTCACTAATAATAATATGTTAAAACTAGAATGTATCATTTCTCACCTACATGATTGCAAAAATCCAAAAGTTTTACAACATACTATGTTGGTGAGATTGGAGAAAACAAGTTATTTCAGGTATCACTGGAGAATATTCACTACAGTACACCATCAGAAGAGAATAAATTGGCAACCTTAAATAAAATTAGAGACGTACTTACATGTTTGACCTACAAGAACCGTAATACGAAAATATTCACCCACTTTTGTGTGATAACATTTTCACGAGTATGTTTACAAAGGCATTATTTGTGGTATCAATAGATAGTTAAATCCACTTTAACCATTGACCTAAACACCTTTCTCTGTTAAAATCATGCAAAATCACTCACGTCTTTTGAAATATATTACAATACTAATCGGGATCTAGAAATATTTGCAATCCCACTTCAGATTTCCAAACCTCAGTCCTGCCTACCCCGACATATGAGAACCAATTGCAGTACTGAATTTTCTGTACACTTCCAGATTATTATATCACACATTCTCACCTTGGAAATGTGAGTGTGAGGGAAGCAGGAGCATTGGTGCCTGAACTTTGTGCTCTTTTTGATTCTCCTCTCACCATTCCCACATCCCACCCATTGGAAAGCTGAATCTTTCTGCTCCTTCTAGTATGTCAGAAATATCCTTTAAATTACATTAAGATATTTCTAAGACACAAGGTCTCACTATGCTGCCCAACCTGGAGTGCAGTGGCTAGACACGGGCACGATTTTGTGTGCTGCAGTCTTCACAACCTATGCTCAAGCAATCCTTCAGTCGCGACATGTGCCACTGTGTCTGGCTCTCTCATCCTCAGTAGGTATTCGGTTCCTTCCTCAATAGATATTCTCTAGAAGGAATGACTGCAGTCTCTGGGTGAGAGTGAAGGTGAAATGGAGACTGCATTACTTAATATTTTCCAGTTTTACTTGCAATGCACTCAACTTGAGAAACATAATAGCAATTACTACAGCCATCATCAAGAGGGTACAGGGTACTTACTGCCTTTACCTAGTGTAAGAATGACAAGGCTGAAAGGACAGAGAGAGGAACCAAAGAGCTATGGGCTTATTATTTGACTTTTCCTGTCTATGTCCCAAGATAAGACTTCAGTCCTTGATTACTAACGTAATATTCTTTTACTTGTAACTATCACAAAAGTTAGCATGGTAACTAGCACCCCATAACAACTGAGATGTTTGTAATCTAAAAAACTTAGATTTCCATAAATGTCACCAAGGTCAGAACTTATACTTACACTTTCATCTAAATATTCTTTATTGTTTGTGACTTTGAAATGAAGAGGATATAATGTGTTCTCTCAATAATAAGCAGAAATAGCGGGTGCATTCAAAAGGTAGATCTACTTTAATGACACAATTCTTATTGGATTGATAGAAAGGTATTGCTCTACTTTGAGGTGTTATGCTTTAGTAATTTCAGAAGGGGCTTAACACGTATTGGCTGTTTGGTAGAAAGAAAAAGTCCTTTCTGGTATAAACTAAGTGGTCAGTGATGTATGTACTGGGGTCATCACTCGAGTATGTGTTGATAAAAGTCACCAGCTTAGGTTTTATTGTTGTAAGAATGAGGTCTGTGTTTCTGATTGTTTCATATAATTTTTCTGCAAAAAATAGCTATAGGTTTTTATTCTAATATTGATGGTACCTAGTCATAAAAGAAAATTGAACTACTTTTTAAAAACTTTTATTGATCCAAATTGATCTGTCAATAGAATGTAAATCTTACTAGATGTCTAATTTTTAGTTGATATGACAACATATCAAGATATCCACAATGACTTGTCTTGCTGGATTATGAAAGTACATTATCAAAGTGCCTAAGAGCACATATGTGTTCATGCAAAATCTTAATATATTAAGGAAGGATACATCTATTTTTAAACAATGCATTCGTGACAGTTTCAAATGTCTAGAATTTATTTTTTTCTAAACTCTACACATTCCGATGAAAATATTCCTAAATGGTTCTATTTGATTCTTAAAAAGCACAGAAAATGCAGTACCACTGTTTTATATTCTTTTAGACAGTGTATTTATTGTACTACATATTTTCAGATTGATGATTGCACACTTTATTCCAGATAAAGGTGAATTTTATGTTTTCTGATATTGCATAGAAGCTTTATTTCATGATGATTGAAAATGTCTGCAACTTTAATACTTATTTTAAAATAGTGTTCTAGCTGCCTAGAAACATTACAAGTGGGGCTTAAAAGTTTGATTTATGATTCCCAAATTTTTTGGAATCACTGTACATGTTACAGATCATACACTAAAAATTTTCCCTGTAAATAACAAGCCTATTTACCTCCAGATGGAAATGCCCACTTCTCAGAATAACTGTGTAATTCTCTTTAAGAATTTAGAGTCATTGAGATTATCATCTATGTGTCTACCTATCAACTTACCAACTATCAATTCAGATTAGACAACTGTATTACTTTGCTTTTAAACTACAAAAAATATAAGCAAAACCATGGCCGTACCCTTATGGAATTATTGGGCACGTTATATCCTGTATCCTCAAACCCATTTCCTAGTAGTGATACTATACTCAGTGAATATGAGCAATCTTTCTTGGGAACAAGAAAATTCTAGTATTTTAAATCATTGCTTACTCATTATAGGACTGCTGCAACTTCAAAAGTCTTAAGTATGCCAAATATACTCAAGCTAAAGATATAAAGTTCCATTTAATTTATGATTAATACATGCTGAGTTCTTTAAATTTTCTATTTTAAAATTATACAATACAAAAAGCTAATAGTTTCTAATTCATCCTGTAATGGAACATATATTTAAAAAATCCCTATGCCAAGAAGAAAAATTTTATACAAGCATAGTATTAATTTGAAATTTAAAGACACACTGTTGTAATAAAGAAACATGTTTTATATATGTGGGATCAATTTTCAACATGTAAAAAAATGATAGTGGGGTTGTCTTTTTCCTATTACATGAAATAAATCATTGTTCATACTTGTCAATCTGTGGTTGCCACCGTAAAAGTAGTAAGCTTGTTACAAAATGTATTTGATACTGTACTTAATATTAGTTATACTAAAACACAAGAGGTCAATAGGGAGGTTTCTAAATCTATGCACTTTTATAGATCAATGAGAGAAATCAAGGTTTAAAAAATACACATATAGAATTATGTCAGTTCGTAGGAAACAAGTATAAATAGACGATACCAAAAATGAAATTGGCAACATACGAAAAGTTTTATTTGCTTGTACATTTAACAAAATCCAGTATGAACTGTGGTGATATTTATTATTTTGTAGAACACACAAGAAGTTATCTCCAGCCCTTAAAGAAACATATCAGTTGGTACATGTTGAAGGTCATAAACACAGCATTTTTTAAATAAAGAGATTTAATATACTTGAGCTTCAAAAAAGGTACATTAAATGTTGAAAATGAGTGAAGAATATTTGGAGCATCCTATTCCTTGACTCGAGTGGCATATGTGTAAAATGGATCCAAAGAGGCATAGCAACTCTTATGGGATGGGTTTTCATTTTCAATTTCCTACTGTAATTCTGATTCATATTAAAAGCTACATCAATTACTCTTGGAGAATTTGAGGGAAATAGAGATTTAAAAAGATACTCTGCTCTGTACTTTGCACCCTGCTTATGGTTTTCCCAGTCCATGAGAAAGATTTCAGTAACTCCATTTCCTAGTAGTAATTATGGCAACTCCTCATCTATGTATAAAAGGACAGGAACATGCTGGTTATGTGACTATTGGTTCCATAAGATAGTAATTCACTCACTCCATAAATAAAAAACTCCATACGGATCAGGTTATTTGCCTGGGTAGGTAGCAGGCAAAGAAATAAAAAAGGGTGAAGGCAGCAGCCCACTAATCAATAAAATAAACATTTTTTAAACCAAAAACAAGAGGTACAGCAAAAGCTTTGAAAACTGAACAGACATTGAAGTTATCATCCACATAAAACAGAAGAGTTATGGTCTGAACCAAATTAAAACACAGAAAGGAATCTGAATATTGAATAATAAGTGAGACAGCTTTCCTTATTGCAGTGACAAGTGCTCAACCACTGTCAGGATATTCTAAGTTAGTTAGATTCTCTTAAGTAAAAAAGACACTCTCTTATTTATTGTGTCATGAACCTGGCTTTACAAAGCCTTTGCAGTTTTGTCTCTTTTTAACTTCTCTCTGCTAGTTACAGACAACAAAACCTCTGAAGCAGAAGCAAAAAGAAAGAATAAGTTGTTTAAAACTGAGAAGTTTCGTAAGAGAATATGAGGGTCCTCCAAAAGGCAAATCACAATCATAGTTTCAAAAAACAAAACTAGGACATAAGGCTAGCCTCTGTTCTCCTTTCTTGGTGATAATTGATGTTTTTGTGGAAACAGGCTTTGCTCCTGGTTTTGATTATTCATCATGAAAAATGTTTCCCCTCATTCCCCCCCCCAAAAAAATTTCACTCCTTACGAGTTTTCAAGTGGTTAAACATACTTGGCAGTGTCCTCCAAGAAAAAAAGGCACAACAAGGACACTAACATCTTAGTGACACCCAGGAAAGGGCAGGAGTGACTGGCCTGCATATCTTAAAATCCCTTTATTAGGGACAGAGCCTTTTCTCTGTGCCTCTTGGAAAAGTATTAGGTCAGGGAAAACAGATGAAGGACTGTGACTCCCATGACCCTTGGTTAACCTGGGAAGAGTGGACCCAGCTGATTTTAGTAGTTGAATATTTTCTATTTATATGAGAATATTCTCATGCCTGGACGTTTTTTCTCTTTACTTCCATATGTCATTGACCTGGTCTTTCTCTTCTTCTTCAGTTTCCTCCCTCTACTGTTGTTTTTCTTTCCCAGCCAGTCCAACACAAGATGAAATGTGTGGCAGGTGAATCCATCCCTGATCTCATGTTCTACATGATTCTGAAGTTCCTTCACACTCGAAAAAACTCGACAGCAGACCATACATCTGTAGCCGCTCTCCATGTTCACAAGCGATTCAGGTGTATTGGCCCTGGGACAACCCTCTATATCTTCTGTTGCTGCTTTACCCTCAACCTCTTCCAGTTCCTCTTGGATGTTTTCCAAGCTGCACTCGTCATCAGTAAGGAGGTCCCTTGTTGATGTGTAAGAGCGGGGGGGAGGGTTACATGGATCTTCTCCTGATAGGCCATTTCTTTCATTTTTATTGTCTTTTGGGGGTCTCTAATTCTTTCTGTCTCCTCCTCCAAAGCAGCCACACCCCTTTTTAACCGGACCTCCATATAGTAAATATTCATGGTCCTTTCCTTTGTGATGTCTACTGAAGTTTCCTTTGTGAAAAAATAAGGAGAATATTTATCTGAGTCGCTGGAAAAACTCTTGCTTTCCATCAGATCTGGTGGTTGAGAGATTGCAGATCTAAGAAAAGGGGCACCTTGATGATGTCCTAGGAAAGAAAATATCAAATGTAAATTTGAATAATGCATATGAAGTCTATGGGCATTAAGATGGCCAGGAGAATGTCCACGTGTGGGGAAACATGGAATGGAAGTGTATGTATGCATGATGTTTGTGAATTCTGAACATGATATGTGTTATTTGGAGTGTGTCCTGGGATGCCTGTGTAATGAGTTGGCGATGCATTTGAAGAAGTTGAGACATATTTCCTGAGACATATCTGCTGAGTATTTCTGGTATTGGTGAAACAGGATTGATGAGTGGGTGTATGTGTTATGTGGTGTGGCAATGCACGTGAATGAGTACGGGCATGGTAAGTGCGCTTTGCTTCACTTTGTTCCACTGTGAGACAGTAAGTATATTTTAGAGGAAATGCATATGAGTACTCTGGATGTGCGGATTTACGAAGGGCTGAAGGCACTGAGGATGAAATGACATGGGAAAGTGCATCCTCTTAAGGACATATACGTTTTCTAGTTTGGTTTAGCATAAGAGCAGATAAACAGATTGGGTGAAGGATGCTAAGTATATGTGAGATTAGTTTGTAGCAGAATGGGTCAGAGATTGATTGTGTGCAGGAGTGAGGGTGGAAGAGTGCAATTCTACTGGAGAATGGTAATGACGAAGAGTGGAGGGATATGTATTTGAGCATAAGTAAAAAGGAAAGAGAAATAAGGTCATGCTTGTATAAAGAAGTGTAACCAATGTGTTTGTGACAATCTAAGGAGGAAGTTTCTGATCAATGTTCATACATGTAAGCACTATCAAATGCCTCCACACAATTGAATGTTAATGCTGAGAAGATGTGCCTTATTCTAGAAGGCACATTTCCTATTTTTTCCCTTCCCACAGGCCTCAGTCCTATTTCCTCTACCTCGATCCTATTTCCTCCCTTTCCCGTCTTAGGGAAAGTACCTTAAGGAAGAGTTGGGATGCACAGTTCTCCTGTCCCTCCTGTCTAAGCTCAGATTTCACCCTTGGTCTACCTAATTGTCCTCATCATCAATGATCTTTCTTGTAGTGGAGACACAGGATAAAACTCTGAAGTAGACAAACTCTTTGGTGGGTCTGAGTCTTTTATGGGATCACCACACATGTCTTGGGAGCATCTTCTTCAGCATAATGCATTTCTGGGGAATGATATTGTAGAAAATTGAGATACATCATCTGAGCACTTTATTCATTTTTTCAAAAAAGATATGTTGAGTATTGCCAACATGAGACTTGCTTTCCCAAAAGTTAAAGTGACTTTCCCCTTCAAACCTCTAAAATGTAAGTTAAAAGAAAGTTATGAAAATTGTGTATGGAGAAAATGTCAATAAGATTGTGTGTTTTGTTTGAATATTGGAAACTGAATCATGCCTAGATAAAATATGTAGCAAATAAAATGCCTAAGACACAATATGTAGCAAATAAAAATTAAATGTTATTGTTATTATCATGCGGTAAATTCTCCTTATGAGAGTTTGTGCAAAAATTATATTGAGAATGTCATATGATGAATTATGTATGTATATCTACCTATTTTATATTAATTCTATATTGATAGAGATATAGAGGTATCGATATAAATATGAGTATATGATGAGTGGATTGTTAGCTCTTTAGTTGGGTAAATAGATTAATATAACCTTTTTGAATGTCTCCTAAACTGGGCTTGGTGCAGGAGGTATCAAATGAAGACTTCACACACTTGTCCAAGACTCCTCTTCTGGAAATGTGCTTCCACATTTCTCTTGAATTTTTATCTTTTCTATTTATAGCATGTAGGAGCCTCTTCCAAATAAAATAGTAAAGTGTACAAAGTCCACTACTGCTCACTCAACGGAAATGGAGACACTGGGCAGTCCTCGTGAGAAGGGGTCATTGATGTTAGTGGTGAAGCAAATGAACTTAATTCCAATTCCACCATTCTGCCCCACCTTTTACTTGCATTCTTGTCCCACCTCTCCTTTATCCCTATACCTCTCTGGATGTGCTTGTTAAAAGAGGAGACACAGGACACATAGTCCAACTTAGAGTCTTCTGATGTCTCTTTGTGGTCTTGGGTCAATAACCTCTCGTGATTATGGGGGTCTTTCCCTATTATTCCTGGGAAAAAGAAGGAAAATCAGATCTATTATTATTTTTTGAGTTCAAGAGACAATCAAGCAATACTATATACAATAACACACATAGCATTTTTCTCATGAATATGGTGATTTAGTTACTGTTTAAAGTTACAAAATCTTTGCCTATAAAAGTATATGTTGGAATGATGAGTCTTGTTGGGACTGCCATGGTGGCATGTGGTGTTTTGTGCAATATGTCAGAGACTTAAAATCTTGCTGGCTTACATGGCAAGGTGCCCATATTTTTTGTTATTACTATTTCTATTTATCTGAAATGAGAATTTGCAGGAAATAATCCAATGAACGGCACCTCCTGCCTTCAACATTGTCTTCAGATATCTGCACTTCTGGTCTTTGTTGTCAGAGTTCTGCTGGCCCTGAGTCTTAGAAGAACTCACAGATTCTAAGAGACTCCAGTAAGATCTCTGGGACTGGCTTTGCACTACACCTCCCAACATTGGTTGCATCTACTCTCTTGCCTTTCTTGGGTGCTTACTGACTCTTAATAGCACAACTGTCACTTGGTGTGGTTAGTGGTGTTGTTAACTTTGTCAGTGTGCCCTGTCCATACTGGACTGTGAATAAGGTTTTCCATCTCCATTTGACACACTCATAACCTGTCTCAGAATAACACCTGTTTATAAATAAATTTGGACTGGTTTTATGCTGTCATCATTTGTGTAGTTTTTGAATCAATCGTACCTATTTGATGGATTTAGAGATGTCATGAAGATCCCCTGTTTGTTTCTATTACTTCCTTTTAATCTGTATTTACAATGGAAAGGGCTATTCTTTTAATTTCACAAGCTTCAGTAAACACACTGGTAGACTCAAGTTCCTGACAAAATAATTCATCAACACAGTTTGTTTTCTCTGTTTAAAAATCTCGATTAAGACTATAACCAAACACTTACTCCTCCAAATGGTTAGTTTTTCACTTAGGTACTAGAGATTGTTTGGTGTGAACATGGTGAAATTTAGTGTGTGTACATTTTACATTGTGTGTCATCATTCGTGAGTATATTGTGAAGTATGTATATGTCTGTTTTTATATGTCTTTTTTGACATTTTTATGTATTGAGTGTAGGGGGTGAGATTGTCATTGTGTATGATGTATGAGTGTGATGTGTTTGGTTGCTTGCAGCATAGTTTTGTACATGTATAGATATTTCATCTTTCATGTATCATGTCACCTGTATGGATGTGCAATTGATGTATATGCATTTATACAATAGATTTATGGTTTATATGCAAGACTGCATGGACCTGTGTATTTTTGCAGAGCCAATGAAAGTGTTATAATCTGAACTTGTAACAGATAGATGGATCATATAAGCTTTTTATATAAAGTGGTTAAGAAATTGGAAACAAAGAGGTGTTTGGAAAGGGGTTATATGACTGCAATAGCTTAATGCATTGTTAATGTCATTAGAGTTCTACTAGGGCAGATTATTTATGTGAATTAGATATTTTTATATTGAAAACATGAGGTTAAGGACAAGAAAGTTTGAGAAATGCATATGCTTTGAAGTGAGAATGCAAAGATGTAATGTGTGAAGATGAGTTAACAGGCATGTTTGTGTATGTGAGGAAATGGGACAAGGAATGGAAAATGAAGGGATGTGGGTTTATAGACATGATACTACGAGCATATGATACTGAGACTAGTTGTGTGTGAGGGGATGAAAATTCGTGTGTACTTCAGAGGGTAGTTGGTTATTACAGGCCAGTGTTTGAGGAATCTTTTCAGGTTTTTTCTCCACGAGGGAATATGAGTTTGGAAGCTTTGCCTCCTTCTTGCAGGCAAAAGCAGAATCTACTGGTTTCCCGTTATATGCTTCAGCCTCTATCTTTCAGGACGTGAGAGACCACAAAGATAGTTTTCTCTTCTTTCTGTGGAATATAAGCTGGCCTTGTATCATGCTTTTGCACCTTGAAGATTTCCATTAAATTGAATTCAAATTAAAACAATATATCTAATTTTCCATCTATTCAGTAAACCTTGGTTGTTCGTTATGTGTAAGATACTAATGAAGACTGTAGTCTATTTCCTGGTTATATTTCCAAAACAAAGGTGCTTTTAGTTTTTTCTGGGTGTGAGTGGTTGGTTAGGACAGAATGTATATGTGTTTTTTAATGAGCTGCCTGAATTGTTTGAGTGTGTATGTGTGTGTATTAGATCTATGCTGTGACTTAGAGTATAGTCAACGTGAGATACTTTAATATCTGATTATCTGAGTACATATATGCAATTGTGTTCAATATATTTGTAATTATGATACTTGTAGAAAGTTGAATTGTCTCCCACCCCATGATGTCCATATCTTATTAATGTCTTGAAATTGGGATTGTCACCTTATAAGGCCAAGGGAACATTGGAGATGCAATTAAATCAAAGATCCTGTAATGGGGAGATTATCCTCAATATGTGGGTGTGCGTAAATGTAATCTCAAAGATACTTACAACAGAGGCAAGTAGGACAAAACAAAAGGCGGGAAAAGGTGACATTGGAAGCAAGAGGTTAGAGTGAAAAGACAAAGGGGCTGAAAACCAAGGAGTGCAGGAAACCCTAAGAGCTGGAAGAAGCAAGGAATATTCTCTACTGGAGTCTCCAGAAGAAATCAACCCTATAGAAATCTTGATTTTAATTCTATAAAAGTATGTTGGGCAGGGCTCAGTGGCTCAGCTTGTAATCCCAGCACTTTGGGCGGTCAAGGCGAGTGGATAGCCTGAGCCTCTGGGTTCGAGACCAGTATGGGCAACTTGGCGAGACCTCGTCTCTACAATAAATCAAAAAGTAGCTGGTCATGTTAGCAAGCGCCTGTAGTTCTGGCTACTTGGAAGACTGAGGCAGAAGGATCGCCAGAGTCCAACAGGTCGATGCTGTCGTGGCCATGAGTGCACCACTGCATTCCAGCCTGGGAGACTCCAATTTAAAAAAAATGGAATTTTGACTTGTGGGACTCTAAATAAATTAATTTATGTCGATTCTGCCTGCTAAATGTATTGCAATTTTTATAGCAAATAGGTAAATATACTACTCTTATGTTAAGGCTTTCCATATACTCCCTACTGAATTGAGGAATTTTTCAAAGACACAAGTAGTTAGGTCTTATTTATACAATTTCCCTAGGTTCCTGGGTGCAGCGTTGCTTGTTTGAGTCAACGACTTTACCCATTCTTACGGGTTCAGGCAATCCACTTGCCTCAGCTTCCTGAAGTGCTGGGATTACAGGCTGAGCCACCTAGCTCAGCCAACACCCATTTTAACAATCCTGAGTCAGTGATTATTATATTTGGTACTCAAATCATCAAAGCTTATTTATATTCAATCACAGACTAACCATCTCCTTAGCTGTCATTTGTTCTTGGCTGCCATGTTTTCTCGACTTTAATTTATTTTTCTGAATATATTTTATTGGTGTTCTTTACATTTTTTCTTTTCTATAATTTCTATCTTAAAATGTTTTCATTTCTCCTGTATTCTTCTAAGACTATTCTTCACCTTCAACATACTGATTTACATTGTTATTTGTAGATTTCCATGATTGCTGCCAAAAAGTTTACTGTGTGATAAATCATTCTTTAGAAGATATTTTGTATCTCCCCACAGTTGTTTTAAAGTCTTTGTTTTTGGTATTCTGACTTTTTGGTATAGTGTACTTAAGTGTGAATTTATTTTTTTCTGTCTTGTAATAAGCTTATAATGTGTCCTAAATCTGTTAATGTTTGTTTTTTATCAAGTCTTGAACATTCTCAACCATTATATCTTTAATTGCCCTTTTTTTGTAGTTTTACTTATCAAAAATGTCATTTTGATATAAATGATTCATTCATATTTCATTCTCATTTTTATAAATCCTTTCTATTTTATATGTTTTCTCTTTTTATATTGCAATTAATTCTTCAGCTCTATCATAGAGCTTTTTAAATTTATGTCTAATTTACTGTTGAAACTAAACACATTTTTGAATTTGCTCGGAAATTTTTATATATATATATATATCTGAAAGTACTTCAGTTATTTTTAGAAATATCTTTTTTGACATTACTTTGATCATGGTTTTACATCTTTAACAGTTTTAAACAGACTTATTCACCATTCCTACAACATTGTTCAATTAAATTATCTTTCTTATAGTTTGATAATTTTTTTGTGTTTAAATAATCTTCCTTGTCATTATATATGTTTTATAGTTTTAGATTGTAAGCTAAGTGACTGTAAGCAATCATGATCAATAGGATATCCTTAACCATGGTAGATGGATCATTTATACTTTTCTATAATTTTCTACTGTCAGACATTACTGGAGTACCACTATTTTATAATACATCTTCACTTTTAGAATTTTTACTTTTAAGTTTTATTGACACTACAGCAATTGTGGACCCAGTGGCTATGAATTCTACTATCTTCACTATATATGGCATTCTTTTTTCCTAAACTTTATCTACAGAGTTTCTTCTCCCTTCCCCAAAAAATTAAAATGAAAAGTATTTGTGATGAGTTCCTGTTGACTGGACAAGAACAGAGACCTAGACTGCCATTGAAGAGGAAAAAAGGGGAAGGCTATAACAGGGTCCAGAGTATACATTTCAGTCAGTGGCTTAGAAGAGATGTTGAGCTAGATTTCTTTCTTTGTAATTTTTTTTAAGTCGGAGTCTCACTCGCACTCTGTCACCCAGGTTGGAGTGCAATGCTACACCCATGGTCAACACAGCCAGGACCTCTGGGGCTCAAGTGATCCTTCTGAATTGAATACTCCCTACTGTAGCTGGAACTACAGGCACTTGCCACCATGTCCGGCTACCTTTTTTGTGTGTGTCCTGCAGAGTCGAAGTCTCCTCAACTTACGTGGGCTAATCTTGAATGCCTCAGCTCTGGCAATCTTCTTGTCTCTGCCTCCCAAAGTGTTTGGATTATAGGCATTAACCACCATGCCTGGCTGTGAGCTGAATTTCTATATATATGGTTTAATTCTCACTGCATTGATCTACTTAAACTTTGCTATCTGCCTTTTCCTTACCAGCACTGGCAAGAGCATATAAAGAGGAGTCACAGGTGAAATATTCAGATTCAGATGATTCCTGATTTGTATGAGAGGCAAGGGTATCAAACCAGGAGCAGCCGGGCATTGCATCATTTTCTATGTTTGAAGTTTCTAGAAAATGAAACAAAGGTCATAAACATGGAGTGGGTATGCAGTTCATTCATTCATTTGTTAAACCAGTAAATAGTATGAAAATCATGGGATAAGCTCAAAGAACAGACCTGGCCCATGTAGTCACAGGAATAATGTCTATGTCCATCTAAAAATTCTAACATGTATGTACACTGAAAAGTTTGTATTATTATTGTGTCCTGGGTTTTGGATGAGGTGTCAACCATTTGGATTGGACTGTGTACAATCCACTGATGCTGCATTCCTGATATTGTCATAATGTATGGTGTACAACAACTACTGACTTCCACTATTTGCCAAACTTTTCCTTTGAAAAATCTTTTCAAAGGAGCCTAGATGTGCTCACTTTCTAGTCCTTTACTCCCAAGGCACAATTCTATACACATTATCTTTACTGAAAAAATAATATCCCTCTGAAAACTACAGAGCTTCATGCATGGACTCGAGTTTATAGTTAGGACAGCTGCTTCCCTTCCACTCCTCTCTCATGGCTCTTCTCCCCAGGGTACTTCTCTGCCCTCCACACAGGCAAGAACTTACTTTGTCTTGAACAGCTAATTCCCTGGGCAGGGAATGGTGTGTTAAAGTGTTTTGCACTTCCCCCATCCTGCACTAAGGCTTCTCTTACCCACCAATCCTGCTTAAGATGTTTTGTACTGTCTTCTTCTTCTTCTTTTTCTTTTTTTTTTTGAGTTGGAGTTTCACTCTGTCACCCAGACTGCAGTACAGTGGCCGCTCCCGGTCACCGCAGCCTCGACCTGCTGGGCTCCGGCTATCCTTCTGCCTCAGCCTTCCAAGTAGCTGAAACTACAGGCGCGCTACCACACCTGGCTAATTTTTTGATTTGTTGTAGAGATGAGGTCTCACCAAGTTGCCCAGGCGGGTCTCGAACACGCGGGCTCAGGCAATTCAGTTGCCTCAGCCTCCCAAGGCGCGGGATTACAGGCTGAGCCACTGAGCCCGGCGTGTACTGTCGTTCTTAACTTTAGATTTTTCACACTTTCATCCTCTGGGCCTCCTTTCCCCAGAGATTCACAATCTCAAACGAAGCAATTGGTAAATTTGTGTTTTGGAAGAATCTAAACATTCATGATTTCATGATGCCACTATCCCTATTTCAAATGTTAACCAAGCTCATACCTCCTTATTTTGCTGTTTATCAAGATTCGCATTAATGTGTCTGACATGTGTGATGTGCACAGACTGTGGTCAAATGGTAGGTGGTGAATGTGGTACACTGGCCAAATTGGGTTAGTGTTTTATATATGATTGATCTAGTACTTACAAACGCTAAAGTTTAAAAGTTACATGGGATGAGGTTTACTTGAGTGGGAATGCTATGTGGAATTTGTGTCTCTGTGTTAGTATGACACATCTATGTGTGTCCATTGTATGTCTTATGAGTTATATGACTTGTCTGTTCAATGTATTAGTGAAAATATTCTCTTAAAGAATATTACCTTTAAAACTAGATGGATCCATGTATTTGTGAAATCTAAGGGAATAACAAAAGAAAATTAGGATGTGAAAATCAAAATATATAACAGAGATAATGCAACTATGTGAAGAATAAAAGTAAAAGAGAAGAACGCAGAGAAGAGTGGATAAGAGTAAGTGGATACTAATATGTATAACATTAGAGAATAAAAGTATGAAAGATTGAGTTCTGAAAGGTAAAAAATGGAAAGTTTTGCATATAGCAAAACAAATGCAGTGGAATGTCCACATCATCACCTGTTTGAGTATCTCCAGAATGAAAGTAATCCAAATGCCTGGCATAGTACAGCTAATAAAAATTTATTTCTATACATACTATGGAAAATATGCAGCAATAAGAATGAACAAACTACTCTCACATGAATTTTGGATGAATTTCACAAATAGAATAATGGGTGACAAAAGCCAAGCACAATGTACATATCATGCACTTATTTTTTTTAAGTTAAAAGAAAGACAAGTATAATGAATCTAGTGTCATCAGGAAGTCAGAGTAACTATTTTTCTTTGTATGCTAAGAAAAAATATTTTATAGTATTTGGCACAGAAGGAAGAATAAAGGGAATGAGCGATGAGAATAAGGAGTCTAGGTGAGTCTGTAATGGGATAAGCACGAGAATATTGGATATGAAAACATTGAGTATGATGGGATCTTGGAGTAGCTGTCTCTACCGTGTGCCTAAGAGTTAACTCTTGAAGATCTCACCACTTTTGGCCTGTTTTAATCTGTGTGTGATGTCATGCCTTTCTGATAATATCACATAGTTTCTGCTGTCTCATACTGACTCTGCCTATGCTCCTCTGATAAAAGTCTTATCCCATTAGTTCCCCTCCCTCTCCTTCCACCTCTCCCATCACTTAAGTAAAACCCAGTTTTTCACTAGTCTCCTTCAGCTCATCCCAGTCCTCTTAGGCGTTTTTCCTTTAGAATATATTGCTTTACTCCTACTCATATTTACAAATGCAGAGGAGTATTTTGACTTTCTTTCTGGACTGGAAAGTCCTGTATCAACTCATCTCTGGGCTATGCCTAGATGCCAGCATTCCTTCCGCATTCTGTTCAATAGTCCCTCCATACCAGCAGCAACAGGCTGGTTTTCAATTAAAAAGGTATCAGCAGCCTTCACCACTCTTGCGTCTTGCATCGGAGATACCTCTTTTCTAGCTTGCGGATCTTCTGGCATATATTCGTTTTCTGAGAAATAAATAAAAGATGTGGTTCATGCTTGATGTTTCAGTGCTTTTATATATCCTTAAACAATTAAGGACCATATGTGACATGTGTAGCAAACATATGTGGCTTTTGCCCTCATGGATAGCATAATCTGGGTCCTACTACTGAAACCGTACATATACAGTAGTATTTATTGGGTCTGTATATATCATAGATGACTGGATTTCCACGATGTGTGATCTTAATGGAACAGAACAAACAGAACAAAGACTGCTTCTTATCTCTTTTATCCCTGGACAGACAACTATATAATAATTCTCAACCTTCCTGTGGTTAGTATTTATTGTGTCATTAAATTTTCTGCAATAGAAAATGAGTGGAAGTGACATATGCCACTCCCAGGCATAGTCACACAATCCCATGTACCCTCCATCTCTTCCCTGTTCTAGTGACTCAGGGTCTCTCAGACAACTGCATGTTGATTATGACAAAGTTTTCATCAGTCTCAGCCCATGAATTACATCATAAAGGACACTTGCCTTATTGCCATGGATAAGTTTCCTGAATTGTTACTTGAGCAAGAAATGGATTCATTGTGTATTAGCTACTATGGACTAATCTATTCCATTTAAATTTTGGTATAATATTTTTGACGAACAAATAATCAGACATGGTATTTATTAAGTGAGTAATAATGTTAGAAATAAGTGATAATCTTCTGGCTGTTTTATATGTATACATGTGAACAGGCGAGTTTGTTTTTCATATCTCACAGTTTATATGGATAGTATCTTAGAAAATGTACTAATTTTAGTGAAGGAGGAAGGGAGATAGCTTCACTCACCAGGCTGTCTTCAAAAGTCCCAGCATTGCTGGAAATGTAAGATTCTCCTCAGGTTTTTGAGCCACTGGTTTTTTTGTATGTTTGTTTGTTTGTTTTTGGTTTTGTTTTTTGAGTTGCAGTCTCACTCTGTTGCTCAGACTGGAGTGCAGTGGCCACTCCCGGCCACCGCAGCCTCGACCTGCTGGGCTCTGGAAATCCTTCTGCCTCAGCCTTCCAAGTAGCTGGAACTACAGGCGCACGCTACCACCTCCAGCTCATTTTTGATTTATTGTAGAGATGAGGTCTCACCAAGTTGCCCAGGCGGGTCTCGAACCCGCGGGCTCAGGCAATCCACTCACCTCAGCCTCCGAAAGAGTGGGATTACAGGTTGAGCCACGGAGCCTGGTTGAGTCACTGTTTTAAAAGTTGGAGATCGCAACTATCTGTTCTCTCTTAGCACTGAGCAATGGTCCTCCCTCATAGGAATTACTTGTTTACTCTTAACCTTCATGGTAATGATAACCACCTAGTTTCCACTTTTCCAGGTAGAGACAAACCAACTTCCTTCACTTCAACTATCCTGGCTACAGGGCGTCTCGTGAGTGTATGTGTGTATTTGCAAGTGTGCCCTGTTTTTTTTAATATTTCATTTATATATGAACCCCACATTTATGTCTTCATCGTGTGAAACCAAATAGTAAAGTTTTATTCCTGAGTAAATTAGTTATATTTTATTTCATACTCTTATCCCTGCACAATCAGTTTTTCAATGCTCTAAGATTTTTTCCAAATGCTTCCCTTTCCTCTATGAGTCAATAAAAAAAGTGCAATTAGAAACTATTTTAAAATTCATTTCCTAGTGTCCTCAAAAAGATATCAAATAAACGGAAATGATTTTTAAAAAATTAGTTTAGAATAACCTTTATGTCTTTGACAGTAATTCAGAGTGACTTTCTGTAGGTGGCACAGGTTAAGTGACAAAGATAAGGATCTGGGTCATCTAAACCTTCTTTTGCTCCCAGACGACTGGGCCTCAGAAAGACCAATATATATGTGTACATTTCTCTCCCTCTTTCTTCCTCCCTCCTTAGTCACATCTCCTCTTCCTTATCTCTGTCCCCCTCCACTAGGAATCCTCCCTTCCTCATTTTTTAGGAGGAAATTCCTGCTTAGCCTGTGTTCTAGGAATATATTGACACATACCTCTTTTCTTTTTTTGTTGTGGGCAGTACTTGCTTTCCAGATGTTTTGTTTTTTGTTTTTGTTTCATGGTTGAACTATCAAGAGATTTACTCAATGAGGACTTCTCTCAGTGAAACAGCTCTCAGAGAGTTAGTTGATTATAACAAAGAATGAAATTTGTACAATCAACAACAAATCACTCAAGAGGCTATCTCTTCACCAAATCACTGTCCTAAACTGTTGGACACATCAACAGGGCAGTTATAATTCAAGACATCACTAAGAACTCAGCAGTGTTCTATGCCCTATCGATGACATCAGTGTATGCCAGTGTCAGCCAGAATTTACAGGACTGCAGCATTGCCACAACCCATTGCCTAAAGTGATTTATTTAATCAGAGGAAACTGTATCAGTAACTTGCATTTTTATATCTTACACTTCATGCCCATACTAGAAGACACATGCCTTTGATTCAACAAAGAAAATTATTTTATATATCTAGGAATACTACATTACTAAATCTCCCCGGTAGTAAGGATAAAGCATTACCTGACAGAATTAGGCTAGAATAACACTTACCCCATAGAAAATAGTAGAAGTTATATTGTGTTAGTAGTACTATTTAATGTGTTTTATGAACATAAGTCTATATAAGTTGGCATGTAGGTATTGATTTGAAAACATTCATAAACCCGTTCAAATATAACATTTATGGAATTTCCCCTGCTGCTGAGAATAGTCTAACACATATTGACCATGAGAGAAGTCTTTTTGGTGATTCTTCCTTCTCACTTTTTGTTCCTTAGGGAGAAGAGATGACCCTTGGCTTCACAACCTGGCGTTTGTTCAGAATTCTTTTCCTCCTAATCCTGAATTTCTTACTCTCTAGACTTCTGACAAAGGCTCATGTCTGTGTCTTCAAAATAGCTGGGTCATTTTCAGGGTTTAAACTCTGGGATATCTTCCTTTGACTTCCCACTTCCCACAGAAAACACCTCATCTCTTAGGAGCAATATGTATTTGTTTTTCTTTTTTTATTCCCAGTTTCAATAATCAGCATGAGAACTAGGCCATGACCTAGACTTCTTCAGTCTTCTTTACCTCCAAGCCTGTGCCTCTGTGTGCTCCCCTCACACTTCACGGCCATGGAATGATAGGCACATTGATCCAGACCTTCTCAGCCTTGTTAGCTATCAGGAAAAGTAAAATTATAATTAAAAAATAGACATTTTTCATGTTTCAAATTCATGAGAATTAGGGGGTGAAATCATACCAAATAATTATAAGGATGTGGATGCAAGAAGGAGTCTTCATGAACTAAAATGAAGTATTAACTCACGTAACTATATTGGAGAACAATAAGGCAAGAGTTTGTAAAATGAAATAAGCATATACCTAAGACTTTATCAATTCACTTTCAAAGGGAAATTTACATAGATGATAATCATAACGTTACTTATAATATTTAGGAGTTGGAGCTTGCGGTGTTTAACTTATGAAGAATGAACAACAAATTATAATGGGTGTCTACTGTAGAATTCGTTCCCGAGGACACAGGTCAAGTCCATTAAAGTATATGTCAGTGGGAGGGGAAGCATCAGAAAAAGACTAGCAGTCAGAATAAAGAGGAAAGTAGAACTCTATGAAATAATCACAAGTGGGTCCTTGAACACACTAGTAACTAGGAGTATTGTTAATTCAATAGTCTATTATTTTTAAACAGAACAAACAAACAAAAAAGAATAATATCTTCTGAAAGTAAAAATGATTCAGATTACTTCTAGATTAATGGAAAGGATTCTTTTTACTGCATTCATTTCTTATTGCTGCTATAGCAAATTACCATAAGTTTTAAAATATAAATTTATCATAGATCTGGAGATCAGAACTCTAATATGGGTACCCAATCCAGGTATCAACTGGGTTGGGCCTATCTGGTGACTCTAGCAGCTAATCTTTCTTGCCTTTTCCTGGTTTCTGAGTCTGCATATAATTCTTGGCTTTCATTTATTTTATCTATTTTTAAAACTCATCACTCCAACATCTGCTTCCATTGTCACAACTCCATTCTGACAAGTACTGTCTTACTTTCTCTAATAAAGGCCCTTAATTACATTGACGCCACTCAGACATCCCAAAATAATCTTTCCATTTAAAAACCTTGACTTAATTCCATTTGCAAAGACTCTTCTTCTAAGCAAGGTAACAAATTCAAGGTTTCAGAGTTTAAAAGGTTGCATTATACTGTTTTTTTGTTTTTTTTTAACACCTGGGTGAGTGTGAAGTCCATTTTTCAGCCTTCCCCAATAAAATAAAAACAGGAAATATTCGAGAGAATTCACCTATATTAAAACATAATCTGCGAATAGAAATCCCAAATTTAGCAAAAACAGTTGGTAAAATTGGCACACAGCTATGCAAACATACTGAATAAAACAAAACAAAATAAAACAGAAACTTCAGTTTGAAACTAAACATAACTGAAGGAACAGATGACAATTGCAAGAGAATTCTTCTTGTGATAGAACATTCATAACTAGATTCAATAAACCAAAACAAGTTCATGCAAAGAGATATAAATGGAGGATTTAGAGTTGGGGGAAAAAAGTAGAGATTCTAAATAAGGTCATAACAATAAATAAATTAAAACTACGAATATAATAAAGTTTAAAATTTAATAACTGGTATATAGATTTAAGATAAGGAAGTGCAAAAGTAGACACAAAGATATGTTTAAATAGAAGATAATAAATTTACAAAAGATGCTGGGCACAATGCTCACACTTATAAACCTAGCACTTTGGGAGGTTGAGGTGAGAAGATTGTTTTAGGCCAGGAGTACAAGATCTCATGTCTACAAAAAACATAATAAAATTAAAAATTAGTCATATGTGGTGGCACACTTCTGTAATCTCAGCTACTAAGGAGGCTGATGGTGAAGATCTCTTGAGCCTAGGAGTTGGAGGCAGTGAGCTATGATCCTACCACCATGGTCTACCTGAGTGATAGAGCAAGACTCGGTCTCTTAACAACAACAACAAAAAAAGAAAGTACAACTAATACAAAATGAAGAACAATAATGAGTGTTTCTAAAATAAAAAGTTTAACAAATAATCTAGACAATTATTCAAGGCATACTACAATAAAATAGCCATAGAATGAGGATTAAATCCACAAGTGAAAATGATACACCATTTTTTTTACAAAAAATGATAAAGAACAACATATAGAAACTCCTTACGCTCGATTACATTCTGGAGTTTATATGGTAAACAAACTAAACTATTTAGCCACTCAAGAAAAAGAAGCCAGCAACTTTTGAGCTAAACATTAAGATGGACTTACTTTTCTATAAAACAATATCTATTGCTTGAAAATAGTAGAGTAGTATTTGTAGACCGACAGAAAGAAAATATAATTCTGGAATATTATTTGCAGTCAAATGTTATTCAAGTTTAAAAACACCTGCAGACATTGTCAACTGTATGCCAAAAATTATGTGTTACAAGAGTTCTTCTTTAAAAAGTCACTTAACTCTAATGCAACCAATTAAAAATTGGATGAAAAGTAATGAAAAAAGGATGAATGCAACCACAAATGCCAGAAGATGGTAGAAAGCTGACAGCAGACATCTGGGAGTGGAGGTAGAAGTGGAATTGGGTGGGAAATTATTGATCTAACTACATCATATCATTTCCTATGAATAAAGTCCAGGCTTCAGGACCTTCAAGCACTGGTCCAGGTTTACTGCTCCACCTCTTCCACCATCTTATTTTGTCTTTCCATGTGCATCAGCAGTATTTAAATTCCAATGATACCTCTGCATGATATTTCTCATCTCTGTGCTTTTGCTCAACCTGTCCTGAAAACTCATATAACATTCGAGGCTTAATTGTTATAGCATCTAGTACAGCATATGGTTGTTCAGCTTTTAAAGTTTCTCAGGTTATAAGTTTTGCTGTATATAATTTTGTGGACCCAGTCTAGTATGGTATTGGGTGCCCAGTATCTTCTTTCAAACAAAAAAGTTCATACGTGGACAATCATGAAATTTTAAGAGCAAACAATTCTGAATAATACAGCCTCCATAAACCATACTTGAAAATGTATCCAAATGATTAGCTTGACAAAGAAATCCAATCAACAAAGTGTTCGTTTTTCAACAAAATCCCTATAATGCTATGAATGTGGTAAAAGAAACAGGGATGAGCACTAAACCCGCTTAAATACAGAATAAGATCAAACAAATATAAAGATTATAATTACAGCCAGGCTCTGTGGCTCAGCCTGTAATCCTTCGCCTTTGGGAGGCTGAGGTGAGTGGATTGCCTGAGCCCACGGGTTCCAGACCCGCTTGGGCAGCAAGACCTCATATCTCCAATAAATCAAAAAAATCAGCCGGGCATGGTATCGCATTGCCTATAATTCCGGCTACTTGGAAGGCTGAGGTGGAAGGATTGCCGGAGCCCAGCAGGTCAAGTCTGCGTTGGCCAGGAGCGGCCATAGCACTCCAGTCTGGGCGACAGAGTGAGACTCCAACTCAAAAAAAAAAAAAAATCAAGACACAAAGACATACTTTAGCCAAGTCCTACACAGGGTCAGGGTCATCACATCCATGTCACCATCCTCCACCTCCAAATCTTACCTACTGGGAGTCTTCAGGGGCAATAACATGCATAGAGTTGGATGAACTCATTTTCTTTTTCTTTTTTTGAATTGGAGTCTCAGTCTGTTGCCCAGGCTGGAGTGCAGCCCCAAGATCACGGCCACTGCAGCCTGGACCTGCTGGGCTCCGATGATCCTTCCGCCTCAGCCTTCCAAGTAGCTGGAAC
>NW_006966032.1:107358-108418 GCF_000164805.1 Carlito syrichta
AAAAAAAAAAAAAAAAGATTATAATTACAAAAGATAATGCAGATTTTAAAAACTTTACAAGGTCAAAATAACTGCCAAATCCAGGAGACAGAAAAGAGGAGTGTGGTAAAATGGGTTACTATTTCTAATTGATTCCAGAATTTAATTGAAGTTACGTAAAATAAAAACTTAATATTGTACCCAAGTTGGTATTTTACATTTTTATTTCTTATCACAAAGAGTATTTTAAGCATTAATAAACTTAGATAATTGAACACTTAAAATTTTGCAAACTTTTAGTGGCATGCCAATCTTTTTTCCAATAAACCCAAGTATTACTATATTTAGTATTTTAATTAATTATGGTAAGCCTTTTTTTTTTTTTTTTTTTTTGAGTTGTAGTCTCACTCTGTTGCCCAGACTGGAGTGCAGTGGCTGCTCCCGGCCACCGCAGCCTCGATCAGCTGGGTGCCTGCGATCCTTCCACCTCAGCCTTCCGAGTAGCCGGAATTATAGGCGCGCATTACCACGCCTGGCTAATTTTTTAATTTAATGTAGAGATGATGTCTTGCTGCCCAGGCGGGTCTCGAACCCACGAACTCAGGCAATCCACTCACCTCAGCCTCCCAAAGGCACGGCATTACAGGCTGAGCCACCGAGCTTGGCTCTTATGGTAATCTTTAACTTCTGCAAAATAGTTTCTCTTTCTCTTTCCATCTATCCATTAATCTAAACACACATACAATCATTTTTATCACTTTTATCAAGGTATAATTCACATACAAAAAACCATACATGTTTAATATATGCAACCAAAAATAGTCAATAAAATCATAACAAAACATACAATATATTCAATTAAAATACTGACTTAGTCTGAGAAAAATACTCCTTCTGCAGAAGAGAAACACACTTTTTTCCTTAGAAAGCATTTCCAGACCTCTTTCTCTTTCTTCCTTCCTTCCTTCCTTCCTTCTTTCCTTCTTTCCTTCCTTCCTTCCTTCCTTCCTACCTTCCTTCCTTCCCTTCCTTCCTTCCTCCCTTCCTTCTTCCTTCCTTCCTTCCTTCCTTCCTTCCTTCC
>NW_006966033.1:0-649 GCF_000164805.1 Carlito syrichta
CATTTTAAATTTGAATTACTAACATAATATCTTATAGTCTCTAAAAGGCTGAATTATCTTGCATAGTACCCACAGTTAGCATTCCCATGTTTACTACAAAAATGGTAATACTATGAATTTTATTTACTTTATTTTTCTTGATATTAAGGTTGATAAACTTAAGGTTTACCTTATTTTTTAAGTGAAAAGTGATTTCTTTACTCTTTTTCCTTTTTTGTCCTTCAGTTTGGATAATTTCTATTGACCTATCTATAAGTTCACTAAGTCATCTCTGAGGTATATCCTACCTGCTGTTAAGCATGCTCAAGGAATTCTTCATTTCTGGTATCTTTCTTTTTTTTAAATTGTATTTATTTATTTGTAGCATTTCCATTTGACTCTTACAATTTCTGTCTTTCTGCTGAAATTTCATAACAGTTCGTACATGTTGCTGATTTTTTCAGAAGATACTTTATTATATTGTCCATACTTCAGTATCTCTGTCTGTCCATTCCAACATCTGGACTATTTCTGAGTCTTTTTCTATTGATTCACTTATTACTTTATATCAGGCTTGTCCAACCCATGGCCCATGAACCACATGTGGCCCAGGACAACTAGTAATGCGGCCTCACAAAATCATTTAATATCATGTGTTTTTTTAGCATTC
>NW_006966034.1:0-656 GCF_000164805.1 Carlito syrichta
TGGACCTACTGGACTGAGGCGATCCTTCTGTCTCCCCTTCCAAGTAGTTGGAACTTCAGGTGTGCAAGATTATGCCTGGCTAATATTGTGATTTTTATTGTAGAGACAAGTTCTCACCAATTTCCCCAAATCTCAGACACCTGGACTCAAGCATTCCTCTCCCCTTGACCTCCCAAAGTTCTTTAATGAAAGACATTAGCCAACCCTTTTTTCTTTTATTTTTAAAATGCTCACTTTAGCTAGGTGAAGTGGCTTATGCCTGTCATCCCAGCTCATTGGCAGGCAGAGGCGAGAGGATTGCCTGAGCCCAGGGCTTCTAGATCAGCCTGGGAAACTAGGCAAGGCTACTCTCTACAATAAATAAAAAATACTAGCCAGGCATGGTGGTGCATGACTGTATTTCCACCTACTTTGTAGGCCAAAGCCTGTGCTTCTAGCTACTGGGAAGACTGAGGCAGAAGGATCTTCTGAGCCCAGAACTGTGGTACGGTGTCCATGAGAATGAGACTGCACTCCAGCCTGGTAAGCAGAGTGAGATTGGCAAAAAATAAAGAAGTAAAAGAATTAGGATTAAATTTTTTGATATACATTACAGTCAAATCTCCCTTTCTTTCTGTTCCTGAGTCAGGTTCTCAGTCTGTTGCTTTGGCTGGAAT
>NW_006966035.1:0-684 GCF_000164805.1 Carlito syrichta
AATTTATTTGTGAAGTCATATTTTATGAAATACAAACATAATAGATAATGCATTAGTGATGAATACTACAAGCAAAATAATGAATTTGCTAAGTATTTTTTCATTATACATGAGTTTGATGTGAGGTATCTATTATTCAAATGAAAGAAAACAAAATACTTCAGTTATTTGAAAATTTAGAACTTACATCAAAAATTGATTTTGAATTAGAGCAATTAATTTAAAGATAGCTTTAAAAAAGGAACCTTGAGTCTGGGCGCAGAGGCTCATGCTTATAATCCCAGCAATTTGGGAGGCCTAGGTAAAAGGATTGCCAGATCCACAAGATTGAGATCAGCCTGGGCAATGTGGTGACACCTCATCTCTAGAATAAATCAAGGAAAATTAACCTGGCATGGTGGTACGTGCCTGTAGTTCCAGCTACTTGGACGCAGTCATAACCTTCCACTTTTTTTCTCCTACATGGATGTCTAAGTCTCTGTTCTTGTACCATCAACACTTTTCATTTGCATTGGGGAGGAAAAATACTCTATAGATACATTTGGGAAAAAAGAATATGCTATAGTGGGAAGATAGTGGAATATATATCACAGTTCCACAATGGCAATATTGTCCATAAACCCTAAAGTGAAGAATTGATATAAAATTAAGCCATAGCTATTAGTACTCCAGTAATGTTTAACA
>NW_006966036.1:0-1170 GCF_000164805.1 Carlito syrichta
AGCTATTCTGCTATCTAGTCAGGTAGATAGTTAAGTAAGTTAGCCCTCTAACTAGCCAGTTAGCTTGCTTGTTAAATCAGCTACCTATACAGCTAGATATCTTGTTTGCTAGATAGTAATGTCAGCTAGATAGCCAGCTAGGTAGTCAGCTAGCTAGTTAAGTCAGTTAGCAAATCAGCTAGGTACTTAGCTAACTAGTCAGGTAGGAACTCAGCTAACTGGTGAGCTAACCATGGGGCTTCATCGCTTTCCATCAGGTCAGCTAACTAGTTGGCTCGCTTGCCTGCTAACAGTGAGCAAACTAGTCGGCGCACTTGCCAATCAACAGGTAAACTAACTTGTCAGTTCGCTCGCAGGCCAACAGGTCAGCTAAGTAGTCAGCTTGCTCGCCAGCACACTTGTTAGGTCACCTCACCAGTCGGCTCACTCACCAGCCGACTAGTTATGGCAGTGCATACATCAGCTCACTCACTGACCAAATAGTTATTTCAGCTAACCAGTCGGGTCACTCACCAGCTGCCTAGTTAAGTCAGCTCACCTGTCGGATCCCACACTGGTGGACTATTTAAGTTAGCTAACCGGTTGGCCAACTAGCTGGTCCAATAGTTAAGTCAGTTAACCAATCGCCAAACTAGTGGGCCAACTTGGCAGCCGACAATTTAGGTCAACTAAATATTTGACCGACTAGTTAGGTCAGCTAACTATTTGACCAACTATTCAGCCGATAATTAGGTCAGCAAACTAGCCAGCCAACTTCTTAACCGAGCTAACTATGGGGCCAACTCCTCAGCCAACTAGTTGTCCAAGCTAAATAGTCGGCCGATTAGTCAGCCAGTTTGTTATGCCAGCTAACAGGTTGGCTGAGAAGTCAGCCAACCTGTTAACCCAGCTAAGTAGTCAGCTGGCTCATCTAAAAAGTTATGTAATCTAGCTAACTCGTTAACCAGCTAGTTAAGTCAGATATTTTACTCATTTACCAATTAGTTAAAACAGTTATCTAACTAATTAACCAAATGGTTAATTCAGCTAGCTATCATAAGCTAACTAGTTATGTCAGCTAGCTAAGTGAGCCTGCTAACTAGCTAGCTAGGTAATTCAGCTAGCTAAGTGATCTAGCTCACTAGTTAGCTAATTATTTAAGTCAGATACTTAAGGCTGCTACCTAACTAG
>NW_006966037.1:0-426 GCF_000164805.1 Carlito syrichta
AGGTTCCCCTTAACAAGACTTCGTAAAAATGTGGAATATTCTAAACCCAATATCCCAATTTCCACCAGCCTGACGACAAGAAATTTCGGTATTTTGAGGTAAACTGAAGTGAGGGATATTGTCGCAAAATGCCAGTTGATTCCTGGGGAACTGGATTATGTCCAAATATGTTCATAAGCAACAAACGAAACTGTACGTCCAGATCCTCGATTACAACTATCAAAAGGACCGGAATCTTCTTGGATCTGTCATAAAAGATTTTAAGTATCCACGCAGCAAGTAGCTCTGAAAAATGGATGGACCTCCGACCCAAATTCCTCATTAAACCTTATCAAGATGCCATATATATTTTGACTATGAGGACCACTGAACCCGCATTCTCTTCTCTTTCTCAGCAAGAAGCCCTGATTTTCCTTGGCGATCTGG
>NW_006966038.1:0-6781 GCF_000164805.1 Carlito syrichta
TTGTCACAACTATTATTCTATAAATGATGCTGAAACTTATAAGTGCCCAAGACAATTCTCTTGCAAGGACAGGACTGGGATTTGACTCCTCTTTTGTCTGATTCCATCACTTGTGTGCTAATCAGTACTTAACAACTTTAAAAATTAAAAAAAACTTTCACTTTGGGTTGCATTTCTTCTCATTAGGAGTGGGGTGAGGATAGCACAGAGAGTTGAGAGAGAAGCATGATTCAGTAGAAGGAAGCCCTGGGGAGGGAGCAGAAGACACAAATTCAAGTGTCTGTTCAGCCACAGACTTGCTGTGTGACTTGTGTGGCTGTCCCTATGTGACAGGGTGATGTCTGCCATATTCTGGGATTGTTCCTCCTTAGGACATTTCCCAGGATTAAATATTTAAGCTGTGACATAGCTTGTGATGATAGGTGATAAGTGATAGTTAGATAGATAAGTAGATGATAGATAAAGCGAGAAAGATGGATGATAGAAAGATTGGCTAGATAACAGATAGATGGACTGACAAATATGAAGAGAGACAGATACAGAGATAGATAAATAGGGAGAGAGAGAGACCAAGAAATAGAGACAGAATTAGCTAGCTAGATAGGTAGGTGATAGAGGAGTATATATACAGAGAGAGGGAGTCAGAACTAGAGAGCTAGATGGAGAGATAGTGATAGAGAGATCTAGAGACAGATAGATGAGAGAGAGAGAGAGAGAGAGAGAGAGAGAAGCTGTATAAGCAGACACCCACATGTAGACTTCCAGGCAGCCACCCAGTCCTTATGTGTGCTAACCAGACGTAGTGTGTAAGCTCCTGCCACAGTCTTGCACGAATCGCATTTCCCCCTTTGTTCTGGATATTTTCTACCCTGCTTATGGCAATTCCTGAAAGCTGCTTTAAGTCTTCAGCTGTTGCCAGGTCTGGTCCAGGCACGAGATTGTGAAGGAGAAAATTCCTGGGCTCTGTCTGACAATTAAAGACCTCAGAGCAGCCATCAAAGACTGCTTCAATTAAGGGGACAGTTGTATTTAGTTTACTGTCTGAGCCAGTGCGTTTTTGAGAGTGAAGGGGTTGTTATTAGTGATTGAGCTGGGAAAACAGGTCAAAAATGGAAATGTCCTGTGCAAATCAGGACAGATGTGTATGTCCCGGTTGTAATGACTTCCACTGTCAGCCTGTACACAGCGAGTAAAAGAAACTGCTGTTTAAAACAAACAAATGCAAGCAGAAATGAACTTTACTTAGTTCTGCCTTCTAGGGTGGGTGTGATATAATTCACCTTAGTGAGAAGCTTGACAACAAATATAGTGACGTTGAAACAAAGACCATAATTCCCAGGCTCCTGCCATTATTTTTAAAAATATTTTTTGAACTGCTGAAGAGAGGATTGCTTTGCAGGGTAGTGGGTCATTTACTTGTAGTTTCTTAATGAGCTTTGGAATATGCAGCCAGAAGCTGGGAAAGAAACTGGCCAACCGAATTGCTCTGCCTGATAGGGAAAGGGATGAGTGTCTAGCAGAAGTTAGGAGGAGGCAAGAACTCAACCAGGTTGGAGGGAGAGGCAGGCACAGCCCCAGGAAAGCCTTGGTCTCAGAGGGACCGGTGACTCCACCTCTCACTGCTGATTTCTGTGCTCATCTGTCGTGCACCCCTTCCCCCTCCCCATCTCTTACTCTGACCTACCAGTACAGCCCCCGGGCCAATGAAGCTTCTGGGGAAATCAAGGGCTCATGTGGGAAGGAGAGATGAGAGCAGCTAAGTGAATCCAGACGTGAGTGAGAATGCGAATTCAAGAAACCTGGAAGGTGGATACCTAGGAAGAACAGAAGCGTCTCCCACAATTCCCAGAGCCTTGAGGCTGAGAGAGAGGGCACTGGGTTTCCCGCCATGTATGCGTCAGGCTCTGCCATCTTTAGCAGAATGCTGAAGGGAGGGTGTGTCCCTAGGCTGGAGGGCTTGGGGACAAACTGCGGCCACGTGGCCATGGACCCCTGGAGCAGTGCAGGTCACATCACATGTGGCAGCCTGTTAGGGCCATCCTGGTTTCAAGCACTTATGGAGGCATTTATGTCGCAGATAATGCATTTTGAGCAGTACACAAGGCGGGAAGGACATGTGTTTTTCTCCCACACACTCCTTCCTCAGCCTTCAAGAAGGGAGGAAGAAACAGGCAGAACCTATATTGGGGTCTTTTCTACCTTCTGCAAAGGTGCTAGAATAGAGTCATTGTCTTCCAGGAAGGAACAGGAAGGTGATCACCCCTGTGTCCTGCCTCAGAGTTCAGAAGCATGTGACACTCCATCTTACACCACAACCCCTGCCATCCAGCATGCAGATAATGTGCTTGGAGCCTTTCCTTTGAGGGCAGGCTGTACCCTACATCTGACAGCATCCTGCAACGTTGGTGCTCACCCCTGCATTTCAAGAAGGACCCCATGAACAATGGCAGTATCAAGAGAAACGTTTCCCAAACTCTGTTCAATAGAATACCAGCTGTGTGAGATGCAAATATCCTGTGGGAAAAGGTTCTCTGGTTGAATGAGTTTAGGCAGCGCTGGGATAATCAAAGCTAAGCATGTGTTTTTACTGCAAGCATGCATTGTAAATTTTCAAAACAGGGAGGGAGGACATGTATGTGGCATTTGCCAAGAACTTTTAACTTCAGAAATACTCTTTTTTCCCCCCCAAGGGATGCCTGCCACTATCTCACAAAACCAGTGATTTTTTTTTTACGCAGAACACAGTCAGATACAGAAGCACATAGTGGTAATATCTTTTAATATAATTGCTGGCCAGGCTCAGTGCTTACCCTTGCAATCCCAGCACTTTGGGAGGCAGCAGCAAGAGGATTGCCTGAGCCCAGGAGCTCAAGACCAGACTGGGCAACATAGTGAGACCTCATCGCTCCAAAAATATCAAAAGATAAGCAGAGCATGGTGGCATGTGCCCTGTAGTCCCAGCTACTCAGGAGACTGATGTAGGAGGATTGCCTGAGTCCAAGAGTTTGAGGCTGCAGCGAACTGTGATCATGCCACTGTACTCCAGCTTGACAGAGTGAGACCCTGACTCAAAAAAAAAAAGAAAAACAAAAAACTTGTGGACTAAATCACACACATTATCTGGTTTAAATCGTCCTAAAAATTCCTCGAGGTCGGTCCTGCCGTTACCCTCACTTTACACAGGAGGACACGGAGGCCCAGAAAATTTCCCTCAGTTTCTCATGGTCACGTTAGCAAATAAGAACACAAGTCTCTGTGACTTTATGCTTTTTAACCTCGATGTTTGACTGATGCCTGCAGTTTAACTGTTATGTTGAAACAGTTAAACTGCAGTTTAACTGTTACGAAGAGTAAGGAGTTGAATGAGGCATGAGAGGGAGCAGGGGGTATGTTATGCTCAGTGGTGACATTTTGGAGTGACATTGGTTTTTTTTCTTTTTTTGAGTCAGAGTCTCACTCTGTCCTCCAGGCTGGAGTGCAGTGGCATGCTCACAGCTACCACAGCCTCAGCCTGCTGGGCTCAGGCAATCCTTCCACCTCATTCTTCCAAGTGACTGGAACTATAGGCCTGTGCCACCACACCCGGCTAATTTTCTGATCTATTGTAGAGACAAGGTCGGCCAAGTGGTCCAGGCTGGTCTTGAAGCCCTGGGCTTGGGCAGTCCTCTTGCTTCTGCCTCTCAGAGTGTTGGGATTACAGGTGTGAGCCACCTTGCCTGGCTGGAGTGACATTGTTGAGAACCATCACCAAGGATCAGAGAGAGCCAAAGCTGAGAAGCCCACATGTTTGTCAGTTAGGAGAGGAGTGGGAAGCGGGAACTGGCAGAAGAGTCCATTTCAGACCACGCTTCCTGGACGTCTGTGGTGAAGAAAGGGAAGGAGCAAATGTGACAGCCTGTGGGGGGTGGGTGGCAGGAGGAACACTGCTCTGAGGAGGCAGTGTGAAGGGGTCCATGAGCAAAGGCCTCCCAGGGTGCCGTGAGATCAGCTTGAGGCTCGGCTTTAAGGGCACCCTCAGCTCTGCACAACTGGGAAGCCCTCTTCCTTCCAAGCCAGCATCTGCTTATCTGTCCAGCCCTCCCCAGCCCAGGGATGGTGTTAGGTGAGAGGCTTCCTCAATGCTACCGAGTGGCCTCTGCCCTTGGAATCAGAATCAAATCAGTCTGTATTTGCCTCCTTTCAAGACCAGTCAGCTAAACAATCTTTTCATACATGGTCAGTCATTGGTAAATCCTTCAAGCCAAAATGAAGGAAGTAGATGTCAAACACCAAGGGAGAGAGACCAGCTCCTGGCGCCGAGTTGTGCATGTGGAAACCTCTGTCCCAGCAGTGAGGCATTTACAGGGTGAGGTGCCAGTTCAACCCAGGGGACAGCCTTTGGCGGTCCCATGGAAGGACACGGAGTGTGCTCCGTGGCCCTACTGCCTGCTCGACCCAGAGAATTAGAGACCTCTGCTTAGTCTAGATTCTGAGCCATGATGATTTGGTTTCACCTTGGAAAGGCTGCACAGGGCTGTGTACTCCAAATCCTAGCCTGTCTGCTAGTCCATCGAGCTTGTCCCCAAGTGAAGTGAGGCGGGAGCCCTACATGGCCAGCAGGACAAGCAGTAGCTGGCACCCTGGCTACCTGGTGTCTGGATGGTGCTCTCTCCCACTCCAGCAACCCACATCCCCAGGAGGCAGGCAGAAGGGAATCCTTGGTGTGCAGGGAAGCAGAAGCTTCTGGTTCCAAGAAGTCCCAGGCTCTGGCTCCAAGCGTCTACCTCTGCTGTGGGTGCAAGCGACCCACCTGACTGCTGCAGATACAGCCCGTGGACACCCCGACCTGCTGCCCTCCCTCTTGCCTGGTGCATCTCTCAGATCCATCATGCCAGCTCTCACAGCCAGCCTGCAGCCCCATGCAGTGACTGCTCTTCTGGGTGCCCCCGAGTACCCAATGTCCCTGTCGCTCCCAGCACTTCTTGCCTCCACTTCCCCCTTTGTGCACCCGTTCTGGGCTCGCTGTTCCGAGAAAGGTTTGCTCTTCCAAAGGCAGCCAAAATCCTTTCCCAGGCATCTGCCAACTAAACAACCCTGAGAGGTGGCCTTCACGTTCTCCACAGCACGTAGGAGGAAACTGATCAAATAGCCTGCCCGAGGCCAAACAGCAAGTGGGTAGGAAAGCATAGCCACTGTCCACACTCCAAGGGTGTGTGTGTGGGAGAGGGTGGGTGTGATCACCCTGAGATTCACAACAGCTTCTGTGTAAACCGACCCAGATCTGTAATGACAGGCTTCCAATAAGCTTAATATCTTTCTCCATTTATTAAAGCTAAATGCAGATAAACTTAAGCTACATTTAAGCACAAAACTTTAGCATAAAGTGCCTAGAGCAAGTAAAGCTCTGAACACCGTCAGACTGGTTATCTTTCCTAACCAATTCCGTGTTGTTCTTTGCACCATGTGTCCTGGCCTCAATCGCCACCTCGAGTGAAGATGTTATCACTGTATTCCTTGTATTTGTTCTGTAAGTTGCATGAGGGCACAGGACAGGCCCGGCGCCTGCTCCCAGGACCACATGTGGGCCGGGCACTGGGCTCCATGCTCTCACTGTCCTCTGCCTGCTCAATCCTGGAAGCAACTGTGTGGGGTAGATCATGCCACCCTCTGCATCTAACAGAAGACTGGAGAGGGCAAATGACTGGCCCAGGACCACATCGCTAGTAAGTGGCAGTGCCAAGAAGGCAGCCCAGGGCATCTGGCTCCAGAAGCCATGCTCTGTGTTACACTGCATCCCGGACAGTCCGAGTTCATTGGAAATCCTGTTGTCTTCCAGCTTCAACCAGAAAGCATTTTCCTTTGTTTCTTCCTTGTTCCCCCCCCCCAAAAAAAACCCACATCTTCCAGCAATGGCTCCAGCACAGCCTTATACCATCTGTGGGTCAGAATCAGCCCTAATTTGTGGTCAGCACTTCCACATGGATCCCGTGTCAGGGGTTTGAGTCTCCCTGAGGCACTGATGACTCCTTGACCCTCACAACAGCTATATGTTTGGTATCCTTTTCCCACTTGAGTGAGGAGGAAACTGAGGTTCAAAGATGTTAAGCAACTTGCCCAAGGTTGCATAGCTCATAACCTGTGGACCAAGTGCTTGAACCCAAGCCCTCCCAGACTAGGCTCCAAAGCCCATGGTCTCTCCCCTAGATTCAGTGGAAGTTTTAAATCAGAGCATTTAAAACACAAAGACAACAGATACTCCTTTATAACAGAAGAGCGTGTTGAACAGAATCACACTGGTAACACATTGACATCTCCTCATCTTCCCACCCCACACATCTGGTGGTAAGAGGCCACAGACTCAAATGTCCCCACGGACCAGCAGGCCATGAAAGCAGTAGCACTGGCTTGGGGAATTTACAGTCATTGTAGGGGCTGTGGTGAACCTGGTGTATGCTGAAAAATGCACACCCAGCTTAGTGGAAGCAGCCATGTAGCCCTGCGGGAAGGTAAGACTGGCATTGCCAACACATCCTACTTTTCAAGAGAAGCCAGTAATACAGTATTTTATGTGGAATCTCTTAATTTTTGAATGATGGAAACTAATTCAAATGTTTTTTAAAACATGATTGAAGCCAAGCAAAACACATCTGGTTGGTGGATTCAGCTTGCAGGGTACCATTTTGTAACTTCTGGCTTTAAAGTTTATAGAGGATATAAGCACAGTTCGTTTGAAGAAAATTCAATCTAGTGTAAAATTATCAATTTTGTGTAACATTTTTCAAATGTTTCTCTAAACACTGTA
>NW_006966039.1:0-862 GCF_000164805.1 Carlito syrichta
CAGCTGAAGTCCTCACTTGCGCTCGCACCCTCGGCTTCTGCTGTCACTGCTGTCACTGCTGATGCCCTCAGCCACTGTCCTCCCTTGAGCTTGCACTCTCAACCTCCAGTGTCACTCACACTCGTGCCTTTGGCCTCTGCTACTAATCATATTTACACTTTCTGCTGGTGCTGTCACTCATGCTTGCGCCTCGACCACCACCATCCCTTTTGCTCACAGTATCGGCTGATGCCATCACTCTAGCTGGTCCCCTTGGACGACACTGTCATTAAAGCTCACACCTTCCTCCACCACTGTCCCTTGTGCTAGTGCCCTTGGCTGATGCCTTCACCCATGCTTGCACCCTTGGCCTTCACTATCTATCACCTGAGCTCATGCTCCCTGCCTCCACCATCACCTGTGCTCACTTCCTCAGCCTGCTTCATCACACACATTCACACCCTCGGCCTTTGCCATCCCTCACACTTGTGCCCTCAGCCTCTGGCATCGCTCGCACTCATGTCCTCGACCCCTGGCATCACTCATGCTCAGGCCGTTGACCTCCATTGTCACTCCTGCTCACACTGTCACTTCACTCATGTTCTTGGCCAAAGCCATCACTCATGCTCACACCCATGGCCACAGCCATGGCTGACACCATCACTCATGCACCCTTGGTCACTGGTGTCCCTTGCATTCGTGCCCTTGGATTATACCATCCCTCATGCTTGTATCTCAGCCAACACCCTTGGCCTCTGCCATCCCTTGTGATTGCACTCTCAGCCTCCAGTATCACTTTCACTTGTGCCCTTGACCTTCAACGTCACTCGTGCTCATGCCCACGGCTTTCACCTTTGCTTCCACCTTCACTCAGGTTCACACC
>NW_006966040.1:0-343 GCF_000164805.1 Carlito syrichta
GGGCACCCCAAAAAGAGGAGGGCCAGTTACTGGTGAACTCATTAAGGAGGATAATCAGTCACTGGGGCACCCACTATGGAGAAGGGCCATTTACTGGGCATTTATCACTGAAGAGGGCCAGTCACTAGAAAATCCATCACAGAGGAAGGCCAGGCCCTGGCACACACATCACAGAGGCCTTCATCTTCACAGAGGAGGGTCACTCATTGGGACACCCATCACAGAGAAAGGGCAGTCAATGTCACACCCATAACAGAGGAGGCCCAGTCACTGTGGCATCCAGCAAAGATGCAGGTCAGTAATGAGAGCAACCTCACAGAGAAGGGTGAGTCACTAGTATACC
>NW_006966041.1:0-318 GCF_000164805.1 Carlito syrichta
CCGTCCTGTCATGGGATTCTGCTCCTGATGCTCAGTTGGCAGTGGCATGTGGTCCAGATGACTCGAAAGAAATATCTGGGGACTCCTGCATTCCTCGTGGCTCCCTTCTGACCAAATCTCAGATTTTTCCATGTACCTTAGGAAGCAAAGTGTTACCACCCAGCACCCTGGGAGGGCCCTGCCTTGTCAGTCCGAGGTGACACTTCAGCAGACTGCTTCCTGAGTGGCGGAAGCAGAAGTTGTGTGCAGCGAACTCTCTTGGTGGGTGACTGAGGAAAGTGAAGCTTCTGGCCTGACCTCAGATCCACCTTGGGAGCA
>NW_006966042.1:0-326 GCF_000164805.1 Carlito syrichta
CGGAGAGAAAAAGGCAGAAAGATACAGAGAGACAGGAAAGAGGGAGACAGTGTTTGGGGAGGGCCCAATGCCTGGTGAACCCTCTCGACCGCAGCATTCCCTGGTCTTGAGGTCTCCCATCCAAGCTCTCCCCCGTAGTTTGGGAGGGCCCAATGCCACTTCGACCTGCCTGGTTCAAAGGGAGATGCCTAGGCGCCGCCATCACAAACTGGAAGGGTTTACGTCGTGACAGTTCCCAAGTTTCCCCACATTTTCCCAAAGGATGTTCCCAACACGCTCAGTGTGCTGTAGGGGAAGGCCGGAAGCCTGCAATAAGCTGCCATCCC
>NW_006966043.1:0-328 GCF_000164805.1 Carlito syrichta
GTTGGCTAGCCAGCTGGCTAGCTAATTAAGTCAGCTAATTAAGAAAACTGGCTATCCTGATGGCTAGAGAGTTAGAGAGCTAGTTAAGGCAACTGGCTAGCCAACTAGATAATTAGTTAAGCCAGCTAGTTTAGTCACATGGCTGACCAGCTGCCTAGCACTTAAATCAACTAGTTAATTAATCAACTAGTTGATTAATTAACTAGTTAATTAAACTAGTTGGATGAGCAGCTGGCTATATAGTTAAGTAAACTCGTTAAATCAGTTGGCTAGCCAGCTCGATAGCTAGTTAAAAAGCTAGTTAATTAGGATAACTAGACAGCCATCT
>NW_006966044.1:0-304 GCF_000164805.1 Carlito syrichta
TTACTGTCCAATTTCCAAAAAGATGAACATACACAGAAAATATGGACATACACAACTCAATGGCTCTGGAGCATGGGGCCCATGGGCTTCAGATGGCTATGCCAGCACTGCCATCAGGATTCACACACTAGGCCAAGTCTCCTGACAGCACAATGGCTTCAGAAGTAGATAGTGTGGTGGTGAAGACACTCTTTAGAGCCAGAAAGACCTGGACTCTAATCCTGAATCTGCAATTCAGTATTTGCAAAACCTTGAGTGAAACATTTAATCACTCTGAGTCTCATCTGTAAAATGGGAAAATAAT
>NW_006966045.1:0-500 GCF_000164805.1 Carlito syrichta
CAAAAAATGAGTGCCTTGGCGTTTTTTTAACCAGAGATGTGAAAGAACTTTACAATGAAAACTATAAAACACTACTCAAAGAAATCAAAGATGACACAAACAAGTGGAAAAATATCTGATGCTCATGGATTGGAAGAATCAACATTGTGAAGATGTTCATTTTACCTAACACAATCCACAGATTTAATGCAATACCCATCAAATTACCAGCAACATTCTTCTCAGAGCTAGAAAAAGTAATACAGGAATTCATATGGAAACACAAATGACCAAGAATAGCCAGAACAATCCTCAGCAAAAAAAAAAAAAAAAAAAAACAAAGAAAAAACAAAGCAGGAGGCATCACACTAACAGAATTCAAACTTTACTATAAAGTTACAATAATCAAAACAGGCTGGGCTCAGTTGCTCAACCTGTAATCCCAGTGCTTTTAGAAGTGAAGGTGAATGGATTGCCTGAGCCTGTGGGTTCGAGACCTGCCTGGGCAACTTGGTGAGACC
>NW_006966046.1:0-325 GCF_000164805.1 Carlito syrichta
AGCAACATTCTTCTCAGACCTAGAAAAAACAATACAGTAATTCATATGGAAACACAAACGACCAAGAATAGCCAGAACAATCCTCAGCAAAAAAAACGAAGCAGGCAGTATCACATTACCAGACTTCAAACTTTACTATAAAGTTACAATAATCAAAACAGCTTTTTATTGGTACAAAAACAGGCATATAGACCAATGGAATAGATTCCAGAAGAAAAACCTCAATTTATCAACCAACTCATCTTTGACAAAGCCTCCACCACCTACCACGGGAGAGGAGAACCTATTCAGTAAATGGTGCTGGGAAAACTGGCTGACCACATGC
>NW_006966047.1:0-815 GCF_000164805.1 Carlito syrichta
GCTCCCTCCCAGCATCCTCCACGGCATCTCGCACATCAGAAGAAACATAACATGAACAGAACAGCAGGCACAGTCAGTGAACAACAGAAATCAGTGAAACTTCGAAGTTATTTTGTGGTTCTGATGTTTTATTGTCTGCAACATACAATTAAGACCAAGCAGAGTGTGTGACATGCAAAGTCACTCCAAGACCTCGCTCCACCCTCCCGGCCCTGAATGGATCACTCAAGCTCAAACCCTCCCGGCCTGAAAAGCAGGACTGCAGAGAGTCAGGCACTCAGCCCTGAGTGCCCAGCAAAGGCAAGGAAGGATGTGAGGGGCAAGTGAGACACAGCTGCCTAGGAAGAGAATTAGGAGGCAGTGGACGTCAACACGGCCTCACCTGGGAGCTGGCAGCTGAATCCAGCTTCGTTCCATCTGGAGAAACGGGCCCTCAGGTGTGCGGTGAGGTGAGTCATGAAGGACAGGTCCCAGAGTGGAATGACTGGATCTGCAGAACCCACAAAGCACCACGTTCCGAGCCTCAGATCTTGCACTGGCAGCAAACGGGGCCACAGCAGCTGGACTGGCAGCAGCAGGGCTTGCAGCAGCTGGATTGACAGCAGCAGGGCTTGCAGCAGCTGGACTGGCAGCAGGAGGACTGGCAGCAGCAGGGTTGGCAACAGCTGGACTGACAGCAGCCACAGCCGCCCTTGCAGCCCCCACAGGAGCTGCAGCCCCCTTTGCCACAGCCGGAGCAGGAACAGGCTGGCACACAGCAGCACACGGGCTTGCAGCAGTTGGACTGGCAGCAGCCACAAGAGCCACAGCCCCCC
>NW_006966048.1:0-609 GCF_000164805.1 Carlito syrichta
AAGATGGTGGATCAGCAGACAATTGGGCTCTGATTTTGGGAGGCCGAGGTGGGGGACCGCTGGAGCTGCAGAGTGCAAGACCAGCCTGGGACTCATAGCAAGACCTCATCCCTCCCCGGAACGCAAACACTGGAGTCACGCGTGGTGGTGCCTACAGTACCAGCTACACAGAATGCAGTGACCTCCATCACGGGGTGTGTCTTTGCATCACCCTCGCCTAAAGCACATGCAAGTCCAGGCCGGGAACAGTGGCTCACAGCCATCACACCTGTGCCTGGGAAACTGAGGTGGGTGCCTGCCTGATGCCAGGGGTTGGAAACCAGACTGGGCAACGTGGCCAGAACTAACTTCAATGAGAGGTCCCCAAAATCGAGTCAGGCATGGTGGCCCCTGGAGTCCCGAATGCTCAAGGGCCGACATAGGAAGACCACCTGAGCCTCTCAGGTTGAGGCCCCGAGAGCCATGATCATGCTGCCACACCCCAGTCCCACTGACGGAGACTGCAGCAAAAAAAAGACAGTTCCCACATGTGTCACGATGGGCGTCCATGGCTCCCCAGGGAAATGTCCACATGGGTGAGAGATGATGGAGTGATCGGGAGAGGAAGGG
>NW_006966049.1:0-1272 GCF_000164805.1 Carlito syrichta
CTAGTGAGCTTGCTGACTTAGCTCACTGACTTAAATAGCTAACTGGTTAGCTAACTGACTTAGCTAGCTGAGTTAACTATTTGACTAGGGAGATAGCTAGCTGACTTGAGTTGGTTAACAAGTTAACTCAGTTTTAACTAGTTGATTATCGAGTTAACTATATGACACAACTAGTTGGTTAGAGTTAGCTAGGTGACTTAACTTGTTGGCTGATGAGTTGAGCGACTAGTTAGCTGGTTTACCACGTTGGCTGACTACTCAGCGGAGTGGTTAGCTGGGTTAACAAGTTGGCCGAATAGTCGGCCGACTATTTAGCTGGGTTAACTAGTTGAATGAAGAGTTGGCCCTCTAGTTAGCTCAGTTAACTAGTTGGCTGGCTAGTTTGCTGAACAAACTTGTTGGTCCACTAGTTGGCAGACTAGTTAACTGACCTAACTTATTGGCCAACTAGTCGGTCGATTGGATAGCTGACTTAACTAATTAGCTGACCTAGCTTGTCAGCTGGCTAGTTGGCCGACTAGTTGGCCAATTGGATAGCTGACTTAACTAGTTGGCCAGCTACTGGCCGACTGGTTAACTGACTTAACTAGTCAGCCAGCAAGTGAGCCAACCAGTGAGCTGCCTTAGCTAGTTGGCCAGCGAGTGTGCCGACCAGTAAGCTGACTTAACTAGTCAGCTGGTGAGTGAGACGACTAGTTAGCTGACCTGTTGGCTGGCAAGCGAGCCAACAAGTTAGCTGACCTGTTGGCTGGCAAGCAAGCAGACTAGTTTGCTGACCGGTTGGCAGGTGAGCAAGTCGACTAGTTAGCTGACCTGATGGAAAGCTAGCAAGCCCACTAGTTAGCTGACCAGCTAGCTGAGTTGCTAGCCGACTAGTTAGCTAAGTAACTAGCTGTTTTGCTACCTGACTTAGCTAGCTAGCTGTCATAATTAGCTAGCAAACTAGCTATCTAGCTGTCTAGCTAGCTGACTAAACTAGTTAGCTAACTGCCTAGTTAGCTGGCTAGCTGACTTAACTATCTAGCTGATTAGCTAGCTGACTTAACTAGCTAGTTGACTAGTAAGCTGACTAGCTAGCTGACTTAACTAGCTATCTGAATAGTTAGCTGACTTGCTAGCTGACTCAACTAGCTAGCTATCTAGTTAGCCAACTGGCTAGCCAGCTGACTTAACTAGCTGAGTTAACTAGCTAGCTGTCTTGCTAGCCCGCTGACATAACTAGCTGACTTCAGTAACTAGGGACTATGCATGACTTATGTAAACTGCCCTCTT
>NW_006966050.1:0-723 GCF_000164805.1 Carlito syrichta
CATCTTCCTAACTAGAGAAGTGAAAGAACTTTACAATGAAAACTATAAAACTTTGCTCAAAGAAATCAAAGATGACACAAACAAATGGAAAAATATACCATGCTCATGGATTGGAAGAATCGTCATTGTGAAGATGTCCATCTTACCTAAGGCAGTCTACAGATTCAATGCAATACCTATCAGATTACCAGCAACATTTTTCTCAGACCTAGAAAAAACAACACAGGAATTCATATGGAAACACAAACGACCAAGAATAGCCAGAACAATGTTCAGCAAAAAAAAAAAAAAAAAAAAAAAAAACAAAGCAGGTGGTATCACATTACCAGACTCAAACTTTACTATAAAGCTACAATCATCAAAACAGCTTGTTATTGGTATAGGAACATGCATACACATCAATGGAATAGAATTCAGACCTTGCATTTTCCAAAGCATTGGATGAGGGACACTCCCCACATATTACTTGACATCACAGAGAAGGGCAGTCCCACGGAGCACCCGGTGTCCAAGGACCTGGGCTGTCCTGTGGTCCACCATGGCAATGTAGTTCAAATCTGCTTGAACTGGCTTCTTGTAGATGGGGCGGGAGTAAAATCGAGGATCTCTTAGAGCTGCAAAAACTTCACAAAAAGAAACTTGTTGAATTTCTAACTTAAGAGTCAAAGAAAGTGCTAAACAAATTTTGTGCATTCTGGTGATCATGCCAAAGAGAAATGAGTT
>NW_006966051.1:0-791 GCF_000164805.1 Carlito syrichta
CCGAGACCTCATCTCTAAAATAAATTTAAAAATAAAATTAGCCAGGTGTGGTGGCAGCTATTTGGAAGACTTGAGGCAAAAGGATCACCTAAGTCCAGCAGGTTGAGGCTGCAGTGGCTGTAAGCATGCCACTGCGCTCCAACCTGGGACAACAGAGACTCACACACACACACACACACACACACACACACACACACACACACACACACACACACACACACACAAAGCAAGTGAAACCTACTGCTCTGCTGTCTGCTTCTCTTGTATTCACATAGCATCTTTGCATACCTTTATGACTACACTTACCTTGCGGCATTGAAGCTATTTGTTCCCATCTCCGTGTTCTGCAGATGAAAGCTCCTCAAGGGCAAGGATGTTGACTGATTTATATCTCCAGTGTCTTGTATAGACATTCTATAGACACCAGACTAAAAGAGGAACATAGATCATGATAGAATGGCCCCAAAATAATACATTTAGAGCTAAAATATTATGGCTGAACTGGGGGTTCACACTTGTAATCCCAGCACTTTGAGGGATGGAGGCAAGATCCCTTGAGACCACGAGTTCAACGCCTGACTAAGCAATGCAGTGAGACTCTGCTCTATTTAAAGAAAGGTTTTTTAATTTAAAAAAGGTAGCCAGCAGTGTAGAAGCGTCCCTTTTTCTCCACATCCTCACCAGCATCTGTTGTTGTTTGTCTTATTAATGATGGTCACCCTTACAGGCCTACTGGTATCTCAATGTGTTTGATTTGCATTTCCTCTGATGATAAGTAAGGCTGGGCACTT
>NW_006966052.1:0-2603 GCF_000164805.1 Carlito syrichta
AATAAGAAAGTTATTTTAAATAAGAAAGTCATTTCAAATAAGATAGTACTTGGCAAAAAATTCAATAAAAATCCAGCTTAGCTTAAAGCACAATTTTTGTCAATGGGGTGGATAGCCAATATGGGGGGAGTAGAAACTGTTTGAAAGATGCTTCATTTTCTCTCTCCCTGTGAACAGGGAATGCCCTTCAGCAGCTAAGAGGAACCAGGTAGTAACTTCCATCTATCTGACCCCATTTGTGGCCACTACAGGGAAGATGGTTGGCCAGTAGACTTTATATTTGATTCAGCAAGTTTTCTTGATCAAGTGTATCTTCAAAGCTTGCACAACAAAATATAAAATGGGTGAGTCTTTAACCTCTCTGTGGAAAGAGTTGAGCTGGCAAAGCTACAATAAAGATAAATGTTTCTTCCATAGAGAGTTGAGAAAATGAAACAAGAAAAATTCAAGAGACTATAAAGCCAGTGAGAACAGAGACCAATTTTAGTGTCTAGCACATGGTGAGTGCTATACTAAAGTCCATTGAATGCATGTGATGTTATCAAATAATGTGATTTGTTCTAATGCTATACTAATCACCCATTAGAAATTTCCTTTTCTCTGATATCTATCCCTGTGATACCCACAGGGATCCTAGTGACTGTTTTTGGAAGCATGAACCTGTCCACCATGTACACTGTTGACAGGACTGTAGGTGAACACCTTACCCAAAGAAGGAAGCCCATAAAGCAACAGCATTGGAATCTAGGAATCAAGTCTCTGCCTTCACTCTCTTCTTGAAAAGTAAAAATACAAACTCAAAGAACTTGGTGGTCATTTTCTGTTACATGGAATGAAAAGCAGAAAGCTTTTCTGTATATAAAGGGAAGCAGAAATAAGAGACACAGTGCCGGTTCCAGCTCATTCTTAGGGGAGGGGTGGATAATTCCCTGCCCTTGATGTCTGTGGGACACTCTGACATTATCATACCAAGAAGCAACATCCTTTTAATCTGGAGTCCTCTGGGAGGGATGCTAGTCTAAAGAAGTAGGTCATGTTATGTTCCTGTTGCAAAGCAGCTCATACCTCCATAGTTACAGCATGAGGAGGAGATGCAGCTTGAGAGGGAGGTTTCTATCAGTCTCATCTGTTAGAAATATAAGTTAATTTCTGTTTCTTGTTGTGTTAGTCAGCTCAGGCTGTCATAATAAAACTGCATGCACTGGGTGCCTTAAATAACAAACATGTATTATCTCCTGGTTCTAGAGGCTAGAAGTGGAACACGGTCAAGTGTTGGTGAAATGTACTCATGGTCTGCAGAGAGCAGCCTTCCAGCTGTGTCCTCCCATCTCAGAGAAACAATGTTAGTGTCTCTTCCTCTTTTTATTAAGATACTAATCTTACTATGACGTTTGCAATCTCCTGATCTTCTCTAAACCTGATTATATCTCAAAAACCCATATCTGCAAATACTATCACATTGAGGTTCAGGACTTCAAAATATTAATTTTGGGAGGGCACAGTTCAGTCTGTAGAATGGGCCAAAGGGGAACATATGAGAATCCTTCAGAAAGCTTTCTTTGCTTAGTGATGAGAGACAGAGAAAATACAGGAGAGAGTCAGAGAGCCTCTCAGTAGAAGACTGAATACTGACATCCATACCCTAATCCACATGGACAACAGGAAAAGTCCATGTGACTGCAGAGAAAGAGAGTGGAGTGATGCAGCCACAAGCCACAGGATGCCCGAAACCACCAGAAGATGGAGACGTAGGAACTGATCTTTCCCCTGAGCCCCTGGACTGTCATTCTGCTGATACCCTGATTGCAGCCCAGAAAAGATGATTTTTGATTTCCGGCCCCCAGAACTGTGAGAGGATGCATCTCTGTTGTTTTGAGTCATCTAGTTTGTGTTTTTGTCACAGTAGTAGCAAAAAACAAATACACCATCAGACAGAGGAAGAAACAGAAAACAGCAAACACACAAGCCAAGGGATGAGAGACAGAGGCTAGTAGAGAGGTGAAGACAGATGCACAAAGAAGCATAGGGGTGGAAGAGAGAATGGGAGAAAAAGTGGTGAACACCTGGACTTCAACATAAATCAGCTCTTTCGCATTTGTGCACCCTGCATTTTCACGTGTTCAGGGAGTTCCTGCTTATCCCCAGACCCCAGCAGCAGCACTGAATAATGCATGCACAAGTATTTACCTCTCATTCCTTCCCTGTACATGAATCCATTAGCACTTCAATCAAGTTCTGCCTAATTACCTCTGTAACCTGCTAATACAACCTTGTTTTTTGACTGAATGAATCATCTCATCCAGCTTAGACCAAATTAAAATTTAACACAACACCAAGTTGCCACAGAACTAGAATGCAAATATCAGTTATTTAATTAACACCTAAATGTGATTAGACAGCTCCACTGAAAGAAATACTCTAGAAGAGAAGCATAAAACTCAAGTCCACAATAATGATGTTACTGAAAGATGAGTACATTTTCCTGTGTAGTTACTACAAACTAGTTTTTGGTAGGTCTAGTGGATAAGGGGATGTCTGGCTGGAATCTCTGGTTGGTTCTCTATCCCTTGGGTGACTCTGGCTTGGGGTACTTGGAAAGAAGA
>NW_006966053.1:0-799 GCF_000164805.1 Carlito syrichta
CAGTTTCATATTGCTTCAGAGATGAATTCTTCCAATATTTCAAGAAAAAAATAATAGTAGTTTTACCAAAGAAGCCATAAAAAAATTGAAAATAAATTAATTGTACCCAATTTCCTCAAATAACTTAGTTGTACCATTATGATAAAATCAGAAAATTTATTATGAGAAAAGAAAATTATACAATATCTTCATAAACACAGATGCAAAATTTCTAAAACAAAATTATAGCATATTTGAGTTTAGCAATATATCAAAAGTACAAAACATTTTTTTTTTATTTTTTTTATTATTTTTTATTTTTATTTATTTATTTATTTATTTTCATTAATCAGTATTTTTTATTATGGTTTTGTGGGGTACAGTTAAGGGTTAGGTGTACAATGACGTTTCATTCAGGCACCCTGTAGATAAGAAGTGTTTTCCCATCCCCCGACAGATATTTGCTACTGTTAATCCCATCCCCCTCCCCCCCATAGTTTCCCAGTACCATCCGTCATTTTCTCATAGTATTGCATTGGATGTTCAAGGTCCATTATATGAGTGAGAACATGTGATATTCGGATTTTTGTTTTTTTGAGAGGTCACTCAGTATTATAGATTCTAGTTCCATCCAGGTTGCAGAGAAATTCATGATTTTGTTCTTTTTTATGGCTGCGTAGTATTCCATCGTGTATATGTACCACATTTTTTTAATCCAGTCCTCTTTTGATGGGCATCATGGATGTTTCCAGGTTCTTGCTATTGTGAACAACGCTGCGATAACATACGTGTGCAGGTATCTTTTTTTATAGAGGGATTT
>NW_006966054.1:0-922 GCF_000164805.1 Carlito syrichta
CATTGTTGTGAGAGGCTACATTCAACTTCAGTGAATTTTTTTGGCAGGGGGGATACTTTTAACATGTTTACCTATTTTCTGATGTAAGATTGATTTATGGGCATGCCTTCCCACACCATGCTGAATGTTCAGCAGTGTTTGACAAAAATTGGAATAACCCTCATTCTCCACTCTCCCTGTTCCCCTTATCTTGCCCTGAGAGACTTTTTTTTTTCACTTAATGTAAAAAAGTCCTCAAAGGGAAACATTTTGCCAATGTGGAAGAGGTAAAACAAAAAACAGCAGAAGCACTAAAAGGCATCCAAATTGACAAGTCCTAAAACTCTTTTGAGCAGTGGAAAAAGCATCTTGATAGTTGTATTGTACCAAACAGAGTAATTTCAAGGTGACTGATGTTTTAACATATAAGAATAAACACACAAGTTTTGGTCTCTCCTTGTAGATACAATGCACACCCATTGCAGCATGCTCATTAACAATTTGCCCTCCAATCAGTTTTATCAATTTTGGTCACCCTAGAGTGGTGATGCAAATTTTAGCCTCCTTTAAAATCTTTTACACTTAAGACTCCATTGGCATCATTGATTCATCTCTGGGGAGATAACCTCTTCATTTTGTTCTCTAATATGTATAATTCTGAATCGCTAGGTTAAAAACAGTGTGGAACAGAAGTAAGCCCCCACGATTGAAGGAACTTGGTTCTCTTCTGTCTTTCTTGCCTCCTGAATCTGCTTTCTTTTCCTCTTGAAGCCAGTACTCAAAACAGGGCTAACCTTTTTAGAACTGAAATCTAGCCATGATGGAAATCAAGTGAACTGTTCAGAGAGACAAAGCCTATTTCTAATTGATTGTGGCCAAATTTACAATTCAACTCTTTCAAATGAATGCGAGGCACATGGTAGATACTCTGATGTCCCCAATG
>NW_006966055.1:0-743 GCF_000164805.1 Carlito syrichta
CTGGGCATTTGTGTTTTTGGATACAGTGTTTGTAATCCACAAGACAGGGAAAATCAGGAAATCTTACTGAGGATGAAAAGGGAATCCGGGTTCTTGGAGTTCTCAATCACAGATCTAAAGAGCCTCTTGATAAGGTTTAATCAGGAATCTGGTCTTCTAGTCCCCACGTGGTTAGGGTGTCTTGTACAAGGGAACCAGGAATCTTGGATTCCAATTCCCCAAGAAACTTCTGGGAGTCTTACTATTGTTATCCAAAAAACTTGAATTCTACATCACCAGGAAATGTCTCGGTTTCTTGCTGAGAATGAAGCAGGAATCTGGGTAATGGCAGTCCTCATATACAGGAAACTGCACTGCCTCATGCTAAGGATGAATAAGGAATCTGGTTTACATGAGTCCTCAATAGGGAAAATTGACAGGGCATTTATCTAAAGGCTAAACAAGAATCAGGACTCCGAGCACCCTTCATGTTTAAGAGCTATTGGTTATGAGGGTATTACAAATCAACCATTCCTGGACTCCAGCATCACTCTGGTACTCTTGGTAGTTGTGAACAAGAATCTGGCACTAGAAGTCCAATTAGATACTCGGAACCTCTGATGCCAGATTCCAGGACAAAATTAATCCTCTCGAATTTCTTGTATGTAAGCCCTGTCTTCAGTGTTACCTCGTACTCTAGAAACCAGTAGATCCTCTGTTCGGAATTAGGACTTTGGGTTTAGGTGTTCAAATTTTAGGAGGTA
>NW_006966056.1:0-874 GCF_000164805.1 Carlito syrichta
TAAACCTAATGGTCATTTCATTGAATCTGTCAGTTGACAATAAGGCTGATTTTTACATTATGAGAGGTAAGCAAAGTCAGGGATACAAGCATGTCAAATTGTCATTGATGACATCAACCTCAGAACTTTGACATCCTAATGGGAGGGTCCTTGACTACTTAGCAATCTTTAGGCTTCAATCACTTGTGTACACTTCTCTGCCAAATGCGGTAGACATGGTGGATTTCATTCCCAAGAAGTGAAGAGAACCATGTGTTCACACCTATCCAAACATTTCTCCAGGGATAAGTGACCATTCAAGAATCTTCTAAACGATGTAGTCTTTTTTTTTAAGCAGTGTTTATTGAGAGGACTGAGAATCTCCCAAACTGGAAGTGGACATGTGGGAGATACCCAAGAGGTAGTGTTTTATAATTATGGTCACAGAGTCCTGTGGGAGCTTGGTTACAGCACAATCAAATAATATTTTATCACTTTCTATTTTTTGGTAACTTTTGGATGTTTTTAATATTGTGTAACAGTCTTTGAGATGTTTTTCCTACAGGATTTGAACATTGCTTTTGCTAAGATCATAACCAACTTTTCAGAATTTTCAATTATCTAAATTTTTATACTAATGCAGAGCCCAAATACTTACTACTTTTTAAATCTCCATGTTATTTTGGTTTATATATATTGGGCCCCGAATACTTCTTTTTCTGTGTGCCTCATTTTAAATTCTTGGTGATGAAAAGTATCAGATTAATCAGATACTTTGTTGCAGAGTACAGCATTCTGTCTTAGGTAGATAAAATACTGGAGGATTCAACAGAAATACTCTTTTATAAATATAAATTGGGTTAAAATATAAAGGGAATGTTATCTTATATTTACT
>NW_006966057.1:0-1245 GCF_000164805.1 Carlito syrichta
CCAGCTCACTTAACTAGCTAACTAACTACCTAGCCAGCAGGCAAGCTTGCTTACTTAACCAGCTAGCTACCTACCTAGCCAGCTGACTAGCCAGCTGACTAAACTATCTGACTTAACGAGTTACCCAGTTGGCTATCCAGCTGACTTAACTCACTGACATCACTAGCTAGCCAGGTAGCTATCTAGCTCACTTAACTAGCTGGCAACCTACATTGCCAGTTGGCTTGCAAGCTCTCTTAACTAGGTGAATTAACCAGCTAGCCAGCTGGCTGGCAACTGACTTAACTGGCTCACTACCTAGCTAGCCAGCAGGCTAGCCAGCTCACTTAACTAGCTGACTTAACTAGCAAATTGCCTAGCTAGCCAACTGACTTAAATAGTTAACTAACTAGCTAGCTACGTAGCTAGCCAGCTGACTTAAGTAGTTAGCTAACTACTTATCTGCCTAGCTAACAAGCTGATTTAAATTGGTAGCTGCCTAGCTAGCTGGCTGACTTAACCAAACGGCTACATAGTTAGCTTACTCATTATCTAACATGCTAGCTAGCTGACTTAATCATCTGACTGAACTCGTTAGCTAATGAGCTATCTGACTCAACCAGCTGACTTAACTCCTTCACTAACAAGCTAGCTACCTGACTAATACAGATGATGTAACTGGTTAACTAACTAGCTAGCTAGCGTAGTAGATCAGCTGACTCAACCCTTTTGCTAACTAGCTAGCCTGCTGACTCAATCAGCTGACTTAATACGCTAGTCAACTGGCTAACTACCTGACTCAACCTGCTGACTTAACCCGTTAGCTAATTACCTATTTAGCTGTCTTTACCACCTAACTAAATTAGAAAGCTGACTTAACTAGCTGACTTAGCTAGCTGACTTAATTACTTAGCTAGCTGACTTAACTGGCTGATATAACTAGTTAGCTAGCTGACTTAACTACCTGAATTAAATAGTTATCTAAATATTTAGCTGACTGAATAGCTAGCTGAGTTAACTAGTTAGCTAATGAGTGAGGTAGCAGACGTAAGTAGCTGACTTAAATAGTCAGCAAACTGGTGAGCTAGCTGTCTTATCTATAGCTAGCTAGTTAGCTAGCTGACTTAGCTAGCTAGCTAGTTTAGCTATCTGACTTAGCTAGCTAGCTAGTTAGCTAGCTGACTTAGCTAGCTCACTTAACTATTTGGCTAATGAGATAGCTAGCTGACTTAATGAATTGGTTTACGAGTTAGTTAACTGTTTTAA
>NW_006966058.1:0-740 GCF_000164805.1 Carlito syrichta
CTGAATCAATATAAATTTGATAGTAATACAATCACCCAACCATTTTAAAAATAAAATAAAATTTAAAACTTCAGAAGAAAATAATATGACCATTATACTATTACGCTGTAATCTCATACTTTAACAGCTGCTTATTGAAAAAGAGAAAAAACTGATAATCATAAGCAACTTCATTAACTGATGGCTGTTTTCTTTTAAAAAATGGATTTTACCTGTCTGACTTTGAATCAACCAGTTATAATGACCAAAAATAATAGAAATTTTTTTCAAATATGCACACTTCTAAGCTGTAAATATTTGCTCAAGATGTGGTTGAACTGTGTCTGTCACACTGGAGAGCTTTAAATAATTCTTTTACAGTGGATGTCAAATAATGCTCTATTCTTTTCAAACAGTTAAGTCACTTTGGCACCATCTCATCATGGTCTGATCATCTCATTTTCTTTCTTTAAATGAGAACCAGAGAATGGTATAGTGCTTTGTCTCTGTTTCCTTGCTTTCATAGCCCCCATGGCAATATTTCTTTCTTTTTTGTCCTTGTCAGTTTCATCACTTTGACCTCAAGTGTGTTTTTCAGCCCTCATAGCAACTTATAACATCCCAGGCTCTGCCATGCAAAGATGCCTTTCACTTTGTGAGAACCATCTATGCCTTGATGTGGTATAGATACTTCCCCTTCTAGAAATTAAGAAGGGCACAATAGTGATTTTCTTAACTTCCACACTGACTCAGACATTTAT
>NW_006966059.1:0-3205 GCF_000164805.1 Carlito syrichta
CAGCCGGGCTAGCCTGCTGACTCAACTAGGTGACTGAACTTGTTAGCCAGCTGGCTAGCCAGCTCACTTATCTAGCTCATATCACTAGCTAACCATGTGGATAGCCAGCTGACTTAACTAGTTAACTACACACGTATCCCACATGCTTGCCAACTGACTTAACTATCTAGCTACCTAACTATCCAGCTGGCTAGCGAGTTGACTTAACTAGGTGACCTAACTAGCTAGCCAGCTGGCTATACAACTGATTTAATGAGTTAGCTACCCAGCTAGGCAGCTGGCTAGCCATCTGACTTAACTAGTTGACTTAACTAGCTCACCACCTGTCTTTACTAGCTGAAACAACTAGCTAGAAACCTAGCTAGCTATCTAGTTATCTAGCTAGCTAGCTGATTTATCTAGCTGACTTAACTAGCCAGTTAGTCGACATAACTAGCTGACTTAGCAAGCTAGCTACCTAGCTAGCCATCTGAATTAATGAGCTGAAATAACTAGCTAGCCAGCTGTCTACCCAAATGACTTAATAGCTTTTTAACTAACCAGCAAGCTGGCTAGTCAACTGACTTAACGAGGTGACTTATCTAGCTAGCCAACTGGTTAGCCAGCTGACATAACTAGTTTATTAACAAGCTAGGTAACTGGCTAGCCAGGTGACTAAACTAGCTGAATTAACTAGTAATCCAGCTGGCTATCCAGCTGACATAACTAGCTCTCTACCTCTCCAGCCACCTGGATAGCCAGCTAACTTAACTAGCTGATTTAAAAAGCTAGCCAGCTGGCTAGTGAACTGACTTAACTAGGTCACTACCTGTCATAACTAGCTGTCTTTACTAGCTGATCTACTTCTAGCCAGTTGAATTAACTAGCTTGCTACACAGCTAGCCATCTGGATATCCAGCCAAATAAACTAGGTGACATATCTAGCTAGCCAGTTGTCTATCCAGCTGAATGAATATCAAGCTACCTAGCTTTCCAGTGGGCTAGTCAGCTGACTTACGTTGGTGATTTGTCAATCTACCAGCAGCTACACAGCTGACATAACTAGCTAGCTACCTAGCTAGCAAGCTGGCTAAAAAACTGACTTAACTAGCCAGCCAGGTGATTAGCCTGCTGACTTAATTGCCTAGCTACCTAGCTAGAAAGCAGGCTAGCCAGCTGACTTAACTAGCTGACTTAATAAAGTAGCCAGTAGACTTAACTAGCTACTACCTAGCTAGACAGCTGAATAGCCAGCTGACTTAACTAGCTGACATAACTAGACGCTGGATGGCTAGCCAGCTGACTTAACTACCTACCTATTTACATAGCCTGCTGGCTTGCCAGCTGACTTAACTAACTACCTAGCTAAACTGCTGGCCAGCAAGTTTACTTAACTAGGTGATTAAATAGCTAGCCAGCTGGATAGCCACCTGACTTAACCAGCTAGCTAGCTAGTTTGCTTACTCGTTACCTAATGTGCTAGCTAGCTTTCTTAATTATCTGACTTAACTCATTAACTAACAGGCTAGCTAGCTGACTCAACCAACTAACTTAACTCATTAGCTAAGTAGCTAGCTATCTGACTCATCCAGCTGACTTAACTCATTAGCTAACTAGCTAGCTAGCCTACTCAAACAGCTGACTCAACCCGTTTGCTAACTAGCTAGCTAGCTGACTCAATCAGTTGACTTAACCCTTCAGTTAACTAGCTAACTACCTGGCTCAACCTGCTGACTTAACTAGCAACTAGCTTTCTGACTATCCAAATGACTTAATAGCTTTTTAAGCTAACTAGCTAACTAGCAAGCTAGGTAACTAGCATTAGCTAACTAGCAAGCTAGCTTTCTGAAACAGCTGACTAAGTAAGAAAGCTGACTTTAGCTTAATTAGCTAGCTGACTTAACTACTTAGCTAGCTGAATTAACTGGCTGACTTAACTAATTAGCTAGCTGACTTAACTACCTGAATTAAAAAGTTAGCTAACTATTTAAGTAGCTGAATAACTAACTGACTTATCTAATTAGCTAACTAGATTGGTAGCAGACTTAAGTAGCTGACTTAAATAGTTAGCTAACTACTGAGCTAGCTGACTTAGCTATCTGACTTAGCTAGCTAGCTGTTTAGCTAGCAGACTTAGTTAGCTGATGTAACTAGTTGGCTAATGAGATAGCTAGCTGATTTAACAAATAGGTTAACGAGCTATCTAACTGTTTTAACTAGTTGATAAATGAGTAAATTAGCTTGCTTAATTAGTTGGTTAACGAGTTAGCTAGGTGACTTAAGTTGTGGGCTGACTAGTTGGCCAACTAGTTAACTGGTTTAACACATTGGCTGACTACATGGCTGACTTGTTACCTGGCTTAAAAAGTTGGTCGATTAGACAGCCGACTAGTTAGCTGGGTCAAATTGTTGACTGATGAGTTGGCCCACCAGTTAGCTCGGTTAACTAGTTGGCATGCTTGTTTGCTGAACTATCTATTTGGCTTACTAGTTTACCAACTATTTAGCTGCCCTAACTAGTAGGCTTACTAGTTAGCTGAGCTTACTTAACAGCTGACAAATTGGCCGAGTTTTCAGCTGATTGGTTAGCTAACTCAACTAGTTGGCCAGCTAGTAGGTTGACCAGTTAGCTGACTTAAGTAGTCGGCCTGCGTGTGAGCCGACAGGTTATTTGACTTAACAAGTCTTCTGGTGAGTGAGCCAAAATGTCAGCTGACTTAACTAGTCGGCCGGTGAGAGAGCCAACTTGTCAGCTGATTTAACTATTTGGCGAGTGAGTGAGCCGACCTGTCAACTGACTTAACTAATCGGCCGGCAAGTGAGCTGACTGGTCAGCTGAATTTAGTCAGCTGGTGAGTGATCCAACAGCTCAGAAGACTTAACTAGTCAACCGACCAGTGAGCCGAGTTAATTAGTTGGCCTGCCAGTGAGATGATGGGTGAGATGCCTTAACTATTTGCCTGGTGAGCGAGTCAACCATTGAGCTGACTTAACAAGTTGGCAGTTGGGGAAGTCGACTAGTTAGCTGCCCTAGCTGACCTGTTGGCCTGCAAGCAAGTCAACAAGATATTTGACCTGTTGGCTGATGAGTGAGCAGACTAATTGGCTGACCGGTTGGTAGGCAAGTGATCTGAGTAGTTAGCTGACATGAAGGAAAACCAGTGATACCACTAGTTAGCTGACCAGCTAGCTTATTTGCTAGCTGACTAGTTAGTTAAGTAACTAG
>NW_006966060.1:0-726 GCF_000164805.1 Carlito syrichta
TGAGTTCCTCAGTGTAGTATACAACAGACTGAAGGGGAAAAAATGCATGATCATTCAATTGATGCAGAAAAAATATCTGACAAAATTCAACACCCTTTCAAAAGAAATAGAGTGGCTGGATGGATTTATTTTTCGAGTTCTAACTATATATTGCCTACAAGAAATGCTATGTTAACATAAGCTATATGTGAAATGCCTACACCAAACTTTATACTTAATGGTGAAAGACAGAAAGCTTTTTCCCTGAGCTTCTAATCAAGATAGTACTGGAAGTTCTAGCCAGGGAAATAAAGCAATAAAAAGAAATATAAGACATTCAGAGCTAGGCACAGTAGCTCAAGCCTATAATCCCAGAACTTTAGGAGGCAGAGGCAAAAGGATTTCCTGAGCCCAGGGTTTTGAGACCAAACTGTGCAACATGGAAAGACCTCAAAGCCAAAAACAACTGCCACCTAAGAACAATTTATACAAAAAAGCTTTTAATTAGAAATGAAGAAGAAATGCAGACTTTCCTAGAAAAACAAAAACTGAGGGAAGTTAATACCACTAAGCCTGCCTTACAGGAAATGCTAAAGGGACTTCTTCAAGGTGAAAGAAAATGACACTAATGTCACTGGTAAAAGTAAATACATAGTTAAACTCAGAATACTGTAATGGTGGCATATATATGAATTATGTTTCCGGTATGGAGTTTAAAAGACAAACTATTTCAAAAATTGTAATACA
>NW_006966061.1:0-899 GCF_000164805.1 Carlito syrichta
CGAGTCGGAGTCTCACTCTGTCGCCCAGACTGGAGTGCAGTGGCCGCTCCCGGCCACCGCAGCCTCGACCTGCTGGCCTCCAGCGATCCTTCCACCTCAGCCTTCCGAGTAACCACAGGCGCGTGCTACCATGACCGGCTAATTTTTTGATTTTATTGTAGGGATGAGGTCTCGCCTGCCCAGGCGGGTCTCAAACCCGCAGGCTCAGGCAATCCACTCACCTCAGCCTCCCAAAGGCTCAGGATTACAGGCTGAGCCACCAAGCCTGGCTTAACACTTTTTAAATAAGTGTTTTGGAACTATAAAATCACATGTGTTTACTGTGGGCACCAGTGGAATTGTGGGAAATAGTTTATAATTGGAGATATGTGATATCATATATTTGTTTTACTGGTAGACTTAAAAAAATCACAGAATTAGTAACTTGTTTGAGTTTTCTTATCTGTCAAATAAAAATAATACTAATTACCTGGCTGAGTTTTTATAAATTGTAAGTGAGGATGTAATATATCCTAGCACAGTGTCTGTCACTTGGTAGGCAGTGAGGAAATGATTATTCCTCCTCTTCCTGGAACCAAGCAGTTTGATGGTTGAAAACATATGTATAAAAATGATGCTATTATTTTTTGTCTATAATTGTTAATATCAGTTATTGTTACTTTTTAAGTGGTGGTTGTTTTTCATGATGGTGACCTCGTAATGTCCAGCAATGCTACTGTGAAAATTCTTGTCTTACATCTGGACAAATCCCTTGCTTCACACAAGAGGAATATAGGTATTGTTTTCTATCAGATTTTGGAATACATAAAGTGTTTAGTGATTTTGGGGGGGAGGTATCTCAAAATTAATATAGTATGAATCGAGTAATGAAGTAGACTTCCAGATCTAGTTAAAGTTTT
>NW_006966062.1:0-3290 GCF_000164805.1 Carlito syrichta
GTATAAAAGGCCCATTGTAATTCCCAATAACACACACATAGCTTCTGCACTAGACTGGAGTCTAGTCTCTTTCTCTCTCTCTCTCTCTCTCTCTCTCTATCTCTCTCTCTCTCTCTCTCTCTCTCTCTCTCTCTCTCTCTCTCTCTCTCTTTCTTTCTCTCTTCCCCACAATTGCCGACGCCGTCTCCACCTTTGGGGTACCCTGAACCCGGCTGGAGCTGGTCTCCAGCAAAATAGAATTATTAGGTTTAATTGTTTTTCAAAATATGATCATCTTAATTCACAAATTGAAATTCACGTTGCCATGGAGAAAACTAAATTGTTAATAAAGAATTGCAAGAACTATTAAAATTAGTACCTAATCAATTGTGGTTAAAATCCTCTACCAATTATCTTGGCCGCTTCAATGGAAAACCAAAGAAATGCATCAAAATCTCTTCTCAACCTTAAATAGTACCTTCTAAGATCAGAGGCTTTGGAAAGGGTAAGACCTAAAGTTTTGGGTGATATTAAAGGAAGCTTGATTATACCTTATATAAGCCCATGTAAGACTGCACTGTCTTCTGTAAGAAAACCAAACAATACAGGGTAGAGATTTTCACAGGACATGAGAGCAACTGATAACATGGTCATTCCTCAATATCAAGTAGTACCAAACTCTCATACTTTGTTGACTGTCATCCCAATTAAGGTGAGTTCCTCATTGTGTAGTAAGATCTGTGTAGTAAGTTCTCTAACATTCCTGTGGTTAAAAGTAGCCATCTCACTTCATCTTCACTGGGATAACAGACAATACGTATGAATGGTTATGCCAGGGGGATACACTGAGAGTCCAACTTTTTTTTCACAAATATTAAATGCAAACCTTCTGGATGTCGACTTCCCTAAGAAATTCACCTGACTCAGTATGAAAATGACTCACTTCTCTGTTCAAGGGATAAGCAGGCCTCCAGAGTGGATGGAATCTACTTTTACAATAATTTCCTTCAAATGGATACAAAAAATCTTAAAGCAAAAATTTCAGTTTCGTTCAAAACAGAAAAGATATTTAGGTCACCTAATATCAAAGGAAGGCTTTAAAAAAAATCAAATCCAGGTAGAATAAATGGAATATTGGTCTTCCCTTCTCCCAAAATTAAGAAACAACAGAGAAGATTTTTGGTGTTGGCAGGATAATGCAGAAATTGAAATCTAAGCTTCACCTTAAAAACTTAACCCTAGCTGGGCGTAGTGGCTCATGCCTGTAATCCCAGCACTTTGGGAGGTGGAGGTGAGAGGATGCCTGACCCAGGGGTTGGAGACCAGACTGAGCAGCTTAGTGAGACCTCGTCTCTACAATAAATTTTTAAAAATAGCCAAATGTGGTGGTGCATGCCTTTAGCACCAGCTATTTGGGTGTGGTGGCCATGAGGGTGCTGCTGCACTTCAGCCAGGGTGACAGTGAGACTCCGACTCAAAACAAACAAAAAAATTAACCTTTATATACTATTTTAACACAACATAAGCCAGACTCCCTGGAGTGGACAGAGGTAAACCGGTTAACATTGAAAGAAATTTAAAAGCATTTAATAGATGCCCCAGCTTTAGGGTATCAACATAATAATATTTTATTTTTATTGTTTACTCAAAAAAAATCAGTGAATGCCTTAGTCGTTCTGACTTAAAAACATGGAGGTCAAAATAGACCTGTAGGCTACTGTAGTCAATAGTTGGACTCTGTGGCTAGGGTGTTGCCACCTTTTGTGATAGTAATACTGGCTACTGACCTAACTGTTCTTATTAACAATAGGAGAAACCAAAGAAATAGCAACAAAAACTCCCCTCACTATCTTTATTCCACATTCTGTGGAAGTGCTTCTAAGCTCGCACCACTCTCACCACAGTTAGTAGACTGGCTTCTTATGAAGTTATTCTTCTTTCTGTTCCCTACATTACAATCTCCATGTAGTAATCTAAATCCTGCCACTCTTCTGCCCTGCCTCCAGATGAAACACCACATGCTTGCATAATCTTAACCAATATGCATCTGTCTCCTAGGATGAACTTCCTGGTTTACAGATGGATCTCATTTAAAGGATAAATTCAGAATTTATCTTGCAGGTTATACTACAGCATTTTTAACTGGGGAAAGGATAAGTGCTTATCTTCCAGGAGTCACCTTGGCTCAACAAGTGATGGGTATCTCTTTTCCAAAGACAAGATTGGATAGAATATCAGAAATGTATCCATGTTTCTCAAGAACAGTCATCAGCATTTAACACTGGTATGACTAAGGATGATGTGCATCATTGTCCTGTTAGATATACATTACAAAGCAAAGGACGTGGGAAGAGCTTTTCAGTAGATGAAACCAAATAATTCACTTTAAGGCTGGTGCTGTTCTAACTGAGAGATAAGGCAATTCAATTTTGGGATAGTGTAACACAAATTTGGGATGGTTTTATGTGGCTTACTTCCTCTTTTGGTCAGTTTAGTCAGCTCACCCCTTTTGTTGGGAACAAAAAAATCACACCATACATACATGGCCTAGTAGCAGTAGAGATATGAGTTGGGAACTCCAGGAACAGTGCATACATACCATTATGTTACAAAGGACAGATTGGCATACCTCTAAGTGGACACAGCAACATGGAACCTATTGGCTAGCTCTGAATGGAATGTCTTGGCTATGCGGCACCAACCTATAGCCATGGTCACCTCCAGGATGAATAGGATGGTGTTCTTTGTGCTATGCCTGGGCACAAATTGAATAGTTAATTCCCCTTTAAAACCCATAAATCTTCCTCATTTATAATCCCATCAGATTGGCTCTGTATTCCATTGGTATGATCTTTTAGTTTCCATATTTCTGCCACGACTGGGTACTGAGGATATCATTTGGCACTGAGAGGCCCCAACCAATCACACAAAAAGGCTCTAAATGATGGTTGCAAGCTGACTCATGATAAAACAATGAAGGTCTCATGACAAGCGTTGTACTACAGAACTGTATGGTCTTAGGCATACTTGCCGCAGCCCAAGAGGGAAACTGTGCTAAATGGAATGTTGTGTCTAAACCCAAATGAATCAGACAGCATCACTAAATTAATGGCTGATATGAAAACCCAAATAACTACCCTTTCAGATATAACACCCTTTCTAAACAACTGACTGAGCAGCTGGTTTTGATCCTGGAGAACTTGGTGGCAGAATCTATTACTTACTTATTCTAGGAATTATAATAATTTGTTGTGTTTTGTCCTTTTCTTTTTTTGGTCCCTATTGCTGCTGTGGCATGTATGCACAATGGA
>NW_006966063.1:0-857 GCF_000164805.1 Carlito syrichta
CTATCTAACATGCTAGCTAGCTGACTTAATCATCTGACTGAACTCGTTAGCTAATGAGCTATCTAACTGACTCAACCAGCTGACTTAACTCCTTCACTAACAAGCTAGCTACCTGACTAATACAGATGATGTAACTGGTTAACTAACTAGCTAGCTAGTGTAGTAGATCAGCTGACTCAACCCATTTGCTAACTAGCTAACCTGCTGACTCAATCAGCTGACTTAACACGCTAGTCAACTGGCTAACTACCTGACTTAACCTGCTGACTTAACCCGTTAGCTAATTACCTATTTAGCTGTCTTTACCACCTAACTAAATTAGAAAGCTGACTTAACTAACTGACTTAGCTAGCTGACTTAATTACTTAGCTAGCTGACTTAACTGGCTGATATAACTAGTTAGCTAGCTGACTTAACTACCTGAATTAAATAGTTATCTAAATATTTAGCTGGCTGAATAGCTAGCTGAGTTAACTAGTTAGCTAATGAGTGAGGTAGCAGACGTAAGTAGCTGACTTAAATAGTCAGCAAACTGGTGAGCTAGCTCTCTTAGCTATAGCTAGCTAGTTAGCTATCTGACTTAGCTAGCTAGCTAGTTAGCTATCTGACTTAGCTAGCTAGCTAGTTAGCTAGCTGACTTAGCTAGCTAGCTAGTTAGCTAGCTGACTTAGCTAGCTCACTTAACTATTTGGCTAATGAGATAGCTAGCTGACTTAATGAGTTGGTTTACGAGTTAGTTAACTCTTTTAACTATTTGGTAAACGAGTTAACTAGCTGTCTTAATTAGTTGGGTAATGAGTTAGGTAGGTAACTAAACTTGTCTGACTTGGCCAAAAACTTATCTGGTTTAACATGTT
>NW_006966064.1:0-649 GCF_000164805.1 Carlito syrichta
TTTTACTAAAAAGACACTCTTAATCTTTTGTTCTTCAGGGCTTTCCTCTACTGTTTTACTCTGCTCTATTTTGCTTTGCTTTGCTTTGCTTCATGACTTTTTAATATTTACTCCGTAAACACATTGTTTTGTAGATTTACTTGAATTTAGTCAGTTTCTCAGATGACATTCTTATCCATTTTAAAGTTTGTAGTTGAAGATAATAGAGAAATGAGTGTCCTGCTAAACTCATAGAAATTAAACATACAGAGAAAAATTCCGGTCCAGTCCATGTCAGTGTCATATTTAAATTATCTAAACATACCATTTGAGAATTTAGTATTTGTTTGCCTATTCCTGTGCTTTCTCATTTTTAATAGTCCAGTACTTCTTCCCTGCTCCCAGTTGGACTTTCTGGGTCTTTGTTTTAAGCCTATGTCTACTGCACTTCTCTCTAAAAGTAAAAATACAAGTGTTCTTCAGAACCCTCCCATATAAATTCTTACTGTTCTTGAATTAGGTAATCAAGCTAAGTTACCCCTTCCTTTCACCTTTCTTCTTAAGGTCAATTTTCATGCTCCTGGTTTCCTAAATTTATTATTTTTCCTAAAACTTATCTACCTCTATTTTACATTGCAGTGGCCAAAATTAGAGAGGAAGAAAAATAAAA
>NW_006966065.1:0-6251 GCF_000164805.1 Carlito syrichta
CACATGACTCTGCTTTGAATGTTTGAATGGTACACAGAGTTCCACACAGAATGCTCTTGCTAAACTTTTAATAAAAGGAAAGGATGAGACATAACAAGAGAAAGAAAATTCGGACAAGACCTGTGAGATTCTTTCAGATACAAGTCCTCTGGCTTCCAGCAAAAAGATGCACTTTGTCTCAGGATTGAACCAAGGAGATTTGTGTGATAAATCTTGACTTTGAGAGAGCTCAAGGCAGAAAGGTCCAGAGAGGTCTTTATTTATTTTTTTTTTTTTTTTTTTGAGTTGGAGTCTCACTGTCGCCCAGACTGGAGTGCAGTGGCCGCTCCCGGCCACCGCAGCCTCGACCTGCTGGGCTCCGGCGATCCTTCCGCCTCAGCCTTCCGAGTAGCCGGAATTACAGGCATGCGCTACCACGCCCGGCTGATTTTTTGATTTATGGTAGAGATGAGGTCTCGCTGCCCAGGCGGGTCTCGAACCCGCGGGCTCAGGCAATCCACTCACCTCAGCCTCCCAAAGGCGCGGGATTACAGGCTGAGCCACCGAGCCCGGCTCAGAGAGGTCTTTAATACCCCTCTGGTCACATAAACAAGTTAGGTTATCTAACCAGAAATGTGTCATTAACTGAATGTCTCAAAGGAAGTTTAAGACTTTAAATGGTATATTCCTGTTCATCAGTTAGTTGGTTAGCAAAGAACCATAATCAGGCCAACAATCAAAGCTAGATACTACCCATTATTCTCCAGATCCAAGAAAATAGCTGTGCAACCCAAACCTATAAAGTGCGGCTTCAACATAGGGATAGATAAATAAAAAACCAATGGGATACACTAGAGAGTCAGTAAATAAACTTTCACATATATGGTAAATTAGTTTTCAACAATCAGCCAAGCAAATACAATGACTTACAGTGAGTCTTTTTTTTTTAAACAACTTTTATTTCAAAGTATTATAGATTCTTAGGAAATTGCAAAGGTATTACAGTGATGTTTAAATTCATTTAATCCAGTTTCCCCATTGGTTATATATTGTATAATTATGGTGAAATATAAAGATCACAAAAATGACATCAGTATGGAGTGTTTGCATATTTCTGTTATGTACTTGGGACAAAATATCACAGAAATATACACAATGAAGAGTATTTTATTGTATGGATGAACCACAGGTTTTTCATCAATCAGTCATCTATTGGATACTTTGTTTCTAGTTTTTATTTAATTATTTATTTTTTCTTATTTTTTTATTTTAAAGATGTGGAATACAATTCAGAGTTAGGTATACAAATGTTCATTATGCAGTACTCTTATTAATGAGGTATGCCTCTCTTTCCCTAAGCAGATTCCCACTACTGCCAATCCCACTCCATGTCCACCTCCTGGCAGTTTTCACGATTGCCAGTCATTCTCTTATAGTATTACTCTAATTGTTCAAGGTCTGCTTATGAGTGAGAAGATGGGATAGTTCTTTGTTTATGTGAAAGGTCACTCAGTATTATAGACTGTAAGTCCATCCAGGTTGCTATGAAGTTCATGTTATTCTTTTTTATGGCTGCATGATATTCCATCATATACATGTATCACAATTTTTTTAATCCAGTCCTCTTTTGATGAGCAGCATGGTCATTTCCATGTTTTAGCTATTGTGAACATGCCACAATAAACATATGTGTGCAGGCATCTTTTTGATAGAGTAATTTGAGTTCTTCCTAGTATATTCCCAGTAAGAGAATTGCGAGGGTGTATGGAAGGTTGATGTTTAGATCTTTTAGGAATCACCACACTGTTTTCACAGAGGCTATACTAGTTTACACTCCCACCAACAGTGTAGAAATGTTCCTTTTTCACCACATCCTCTCCAGCATCTGTTGTTTTTTGAATTATTGATCATGGCCATCCCGATTGGAGTTAGGTGGTATCTCAGTGTAGTTTTAATTTGCATTTCTTTGACTGCCTAGTGAGACTGAGCATTTTTTCATGTATCTATTGACTGCTTGTATGTCTATCTTTTGCCAACTTTGTAATGGAGTTTTTGTTTTTTTTTTCCCCCAGCACATTTGAGTTCCTTGTAGATTTAGATTTTAAGCCTTTGTCAGACATACAGTTGGCAAACACTTTTTTCCCAGTCTGTGTGCTGTCTCCTCACTCTCTTGATGGTTTCTTTGATTTTACAGAAGCTTCTCAGTTTGATGAGGTCCCACTTGTCTACCTTATCTCTTATGGCATAGGTGCTTGGGGTTTGGATCAGGTAAAGTCTCAGGATATAAAGTCAATGTGAAAAATACAGTCACATTTATGTAAACCAACAACAAAAAAAACCAGAAACCCAAATAAAAAGCACAATCCCATTCACAATAACCAGAAAAAAAAGTCAAATACCTTGACAACTTCCTAACCAGAAAAAGTGAAATAACTTTACAATGAAAATCACAAAACACTGTTCAAAGAAATCAACGATAGCACAAACAAATGGAAAAATATTCCATGCTCATGGATTCAAAGAATCAACATTTTTAAGATATCCACCCTACCCAAGGCAATCTACAGATTTAATGAAATATCCATTACTTTTCCACAGGATTCTTCTCAGACCTGGAAACAATACAGGAATTTAGATGGAAGCATAAATGACCATGAATTGCCAAAAAAATCCGCAGGGGAAAAAAGCAGGAGGTATCACATTCCCAGACTTTAAGCTCTATTATAAAGCTACAATATTCAAAGAAGCCTGGTATTGGTACAAGAACAGGCATATAGACCAGTGGAGCAGGATAGAGATTCCAGAAGCAAAAACCTCAATTTCTCAACCAATTTATCTTTGACAAGGCCTCTACTACCGACTGGGGAGAGGAGAACCAATCTGTAAATGGTATTGGGAAAACTGTTTGACAACATGCAGAAGATTAAAGCAAGATCCCAACCTATCACCATACACAAAGATCAACTCTAAATGGATCAAAGACCTAAATATAAAACTCATACTATGAGAACCTTAGAAAATTCAAGAGATACCCTTATGGAAATTTGAACTGGCAACCAATTCTAGTTATGTATTTTTTCCTATTTCAAATAAAGTCATTTTGAACAAATATCTTCACATTTTGTGTTTTCATTTATCTGCAATAAATGCCTAAGAATGTGATTCCTGGGTCATATCCTAAATATATATTTATCTCTATTTGCTGATGATATGATCCTCTACTTTGAAAATCCAAGAGAATCTTCCAAAAACCTTGCACCGATAAAGGATGTTGACAAAGTCTTAGGGTGCAAACTAAATGTGTAAAAGACAGTCTCATTCTTACACACCAACTACAAACAGACAGAGAACCAAATAAAAAAAGCACAATCGTGTTCACAACAGCCACATGCACACACAAAAAGACATAGCTCGGTATCTTCCTAACCAGAGAAATGAAAGACTTTTACAATAAAAACTACAAAAGACATAACTCGGAATCTTCCTGACCAGAGAAATGAAAGACCTTTACAATGAAAACTACAAAACACTGCTCAAAGAAACCAAAGATGACACAAAAAATGGAAAGTATTCAGTGCTCATGGGTTGGAAGTAACAAAAGTTTTAAGTTGTCCATCCTATCTAAGACCATCTACAGTTTTAACGCAATGCTTATTAAATTACCAACATGATTCTTCTCAGACCTGGAAACAGCAATACAGAAATTCATATGGAAACATAAAAGACCACGAATAGACAAAAAGATTTTTAACATAAGAAATAAAGTGGGAAGCAAGACAAGTCCAGACTTTGAACTTTACTATAAGACTACAATAATCAAAACAGCCTTGTACTGGAACAAGAACAGTCATATAGACCAGTGGAATGGGATAGAGATTCTGGAAGTAAAAGCTCAATTTCTCAACAAATTGATTTTTTACTAATCTTTCACCAACAACCACTGGGGAGAGGAGAACCTATTCAGTAAATGGTGCAAGGAAAATTGGCTGACCACATGCAGAAGATTGAAACAACACTCTCACCTATCACCACACACAAAAACCAACTCTAAAAGGATCCAAAACCTGAACGTAAAAGCTCATACTATAAGAATCTTAGGAAATTCAGGAGACAACCTTATGGAAATTGGAATAGGCAACCTATTCCTGATAAAAAATCCAAATGCCCATACTACATGTTCAGTTTCTTAAGGAATTGTTGGATTAGTTTCCAGAGTGACTTCCATTACATTTCATCAGCAACGTATGAGAGATCGTTTGTCTACTTTCTCACCAAAATTTGGTATTGTCACTCTTTGTTATTTTAGTCATTCTAATAAATATGTGGTAATAACTCATTGTGGTGCTATTCTGTGTGGTGGCTAGTAATGTGGAACATATTTTCATGAGCTTAGTAGGCATCTTTATAAACTCTGGTGCAATGTCTTTTTGTATCTTTTGCCCATTTGCTGATTGTATTGTTAATTTTCTCATTGCTGAACTTTAAGAATTTTTACATGCAACAGATATGTTTTATGTCAGATATGTGATTTGAAAATAATTTCTCCTTTTTAACAAATGGTGCTTAAACAGTTAGGCTCTCATATGAAAACAAAACAAAACCTAAAATTTTTATCTTTCAGCACAAAAAAATTCATTTAAGATAAATTGTAGACATAAATGTTAACAAAGTACTATGAGGTTTCAATAAGAAAAACCTAAAAAAAAATTAAAAACTCCTCCCATGGAATAAGAGAGAGCTTCTTGACTAAATATACTAAAATCAATGGCAATAATAAATTGGTTTGTATCAAAAGTAAAAATTTCTATTCAACAAAGACTCATTTAAGAAAATGAATATACAATACACAAACGGGAAAAAAATTGGCAACACATATGTGCGACAAAGGACTTTTATCTAGAATATATAAAGGTCTCCTACAGCCCAGCAATTAAAAAATGGAATCCCGATTTTTTTAAAAAATAGGCAAAATCTTGAAAAAATATTACAAAAAAGATGTATGAATGATCAATAATAACATATAAAGATTTTCAGGGAAATGCAAATTAAAACTACAATGAGCTATCATTTCTCACTGACTGGAAAGACTAATGTAACACAGATAAAATACATTAAATGTTGGCGAGTTTGTGAAGTGACTGGCACTTTCATATGCTGCTGGTAGAAGTATTAAATGGTTAAATCACTTTGAAAAACTATTTTGCATTTTTTAAATAAAATTAAACACAAGTCTATGGTATGGACAAAGGAATTAAAAATTTATGTCTACAAAGGAATTTGCACAAGAATATCTATAGCAACCATTTTCAGTATAGTGGGAAAAGGTGATTAATAGGAGAATGCAGGAATAAGTTTCTGTTTACTCATACAGTAAAATGATAATCAGCAAAAAAATCATTAATACACACAACATGAATCAATTTCAAACTTACTAAGCAAAAGAATTGGGATACAAATGAATATGTACTATAGGATTCCATTTATATAGAATGTTCAACAACAGAAAACAAGGGATCTCTAGTGATTGAAATCAGAAAGTTGTTGGATAAGTTGTGCTTGCAGTGGAAGTGGGGAGTCCTTTGGAAAAAGCCATGAAGTTTTCTGTGTGATGAAAATAATGTATATTTGGATTTATCTGGTGGACGCAATTGTTCACATTCATCTGAATGGATACCTGGAATTTGTTGTATGTAATTATATCTTAGTGAAAAAATGTTAAATGAGAAAAAGGAGAAATGCAAATAGCCATTAAGCATATAAAAATGAGTTCAATCTCACTAACAGTAAAGGGTGCTAACTTAAAGCAACAATATAAAGTTACTTTGTTTATCATGTTAATAGTAAAGAATAAATGATTGTTTCTAATTTTAGCAAGTTAGTTTGAAAAGAAGCAACCACTTATCTCTAGTAAGAATGTCAGTTGCTAAAATCTTCAGAGAATTGTGTTTCTAAAACCTTATAATAACTTTACCCTCTGAACTAACGTTTCCATTTTAAAAAGATGCACACAAAAATCCACTTAATTCACAGTTTCTTTGCCTGTGAAAAAGAGAATAATAGAACTTGCTCTATCTTATTTTAAGATTTTTAAAATATGAAATAAAATAATGCACACTATTTTGTATAAAATGACTGCCATTGTAGGGTGCGAGGGATATAATAAATACCTAAAATAAATGTTGCATAGACCTAACTTTTAATGTACTATGCATACAGGAATATGATTAAGTCAGTCTAAAAACACAAAAAACCCAACAAAACAATAATATGTA
>NW_006966066.1:0-795 GCF_000164805.1 Carlito syrichta
ATGGTCTTAAGTCAGGAAAAATGGGATTGGGGGAAAGAAATGTCCCCGGGTGAGGGATGTGTCCCTGATCTTTCTTGGTGGAAGGTCCTCCTTGCTGAGTTGGAGAGTCAGACTGCCTGGAGCACATTTCTCCCCTCAGAGTGGAAAGCTGACAGTAACCCAGTCAGGTAGTAGGGAACTCCCACACCAAAGCAGGGGCACACATTGTGGGGGGTTGATGCTGGAAGGTGCCAAGTTAAGGGATCCCAGTATGTGGGAGGGTGGCGGAGGAAAGACTGAGGGAAGAAGTTTCCAGAAGAATGCATTTCTTTCTCTTTCTTTCTTTCTTTCTTTCTTTCTTTCTTTCTTTCTTTCTTTCTTTCTTTCTTTCTTTCTTTCTTTCTTTCTTTCTTTCTTTCTTTCTTTCCTTCCTCACTAGTTTGCCTAGGCTGCTCTCAAACCACCCAACTCTGGCCATCCTCTCAGCCTGGTCCTCCCAAACTGCTGAGATCTCAGACTTTCCATTTGTTCGACATTCCAGTCTTCAAGCCTGGTCTTGAACTCTGGCCCAGAGTAGGTCCTCCCACCAAGACCAGCCCTCACCCAATGTTTTTTTGGTTTTGCTTGAGGTCAAGTTGGGAGGTTGCTATGGTGTCCAACCTGGTCTCAAGCTCCTGGGCTCCAGCCATCTTTCCATCTTGGACTCCCAGAATGCCAAGTAGACAGGCATGAGTGGACCTGCCATCACTGAATGACAGACAGTTTGAGAGTCATGCCCTCCCTTTCCCCATGCTGGCCCCTAGAAGGAGCGAGTGG
>NW_006966067.1:0-857 GCF_000164805.1 Carlito syrichta
CTTCACCCACCTCGTTCCCAAGGGTGGACCTACTCCCTCCTCCCAGGGACCGCCTCAGGGAAAGGGAGGGCATGACTATCAAAACTTTGGGGGGACAAGGATATCCAGGCGACCCATGCCTGTCTCCTCGGCACTTGTGGAGGCTGAGACAGGAGGATGACCAGAGCCCAGGATCTCAAGACCAGACTGTACACCATAGCAAACCCCCTGCTCGACACCATGCAAAGCAAAGAAATACTTGGGTGAGGGCAGGCCTTGGCAGGGGATCACCTGTGCCCTGGAGTTCAAGACCAGGCAGGAAGACCAGGATTTTTACCAAATGGAAAGACTGTGATGGTCACAGTTTGGGAGGCTCAGGTTGAGAGGATGACCCGAATTGTGTGGTTTGAGAGTAGGCTGGGCAACCTACTGAGGAAAGAAAAAAAAAGAAAGAAAAGGAAAAAAAGAAAGAAAGAAACAGAGAGAGAGCAAGAAAGAAGGGTAGAAACAGAAAGATATACATTCTTCTGCCACCCTTCTGTCCTCAGTCCTTACACCCCCACCCACCCCACATGTGAGGTTTCCCCCAACTCGGCAACTTTGAGTCCCAACCAACATCACAGTGGTTGCCCCTTCTTTAGTGTGGGATAACCTGAGACTAACAGGCTGCGTTCTAGCCAGCTTTCCTTTCCAAGGTAAGATATGTGTCCCAGGCAGCCCAACCTCCCCGACTCGGCACCAAGTACCTTCTGACAAGAAAGCCCAGAGACATATCCCTTACCCGGGGATATTTCAACCCCCTTAATCCTAATTTTTCCTAGCTCTAAAACCAGTCACCCTGTGAACACAACAGAGCAGTTGTGAATCTGTGTATGATT
>NW_006966068.1:0-727 GCF_000164805.1 Carlito syrichta
GAAGTATATTAGATATGATCAGAGATGGGGAGGCAGAGACAGAATACATCTCCAACATGCATACCTTTATTGTAGGACATATCACAATGCAGGAAAAAAATACGTTATTTTAAGTATCTCTCATTAATTTGGTTGTTCTCAGCCAGGAGTGTTTTACCTCCCAGGGGACATTTATCAATGTCTGGAAACATTTTTAGTTGTTCTAGCTAGAGACAGAGGGGAAGAATACTATTGGTATCTAGTAGGCATAGGCCAGGAATACTGCTAAATATCCTACAATGCACAGCACAGTCCCTACAAGAAATAATTACCAGCCCCAAATTTCAGCGGTGCCAACATTGAAAAACGCTGCATTAAAGTATGAACTCCTCTACAGAAATTTAGTCTTTTATATCAATTCATTCCTCAGACTGTCTAGTACCATTCTCATCACATAGTATGCCACTAATTAGTGTTTGGTGAAGCAGTGAGTGACTAAGTGAATGGATGGATGAATGGATGGATGAATGGATGGTTGCATGGATGGATGGATGGACAGACGGACAGATGGACAAATAGATAGATGGAAGGTGAGCTCAAATGCAACCCAAAGGAAAGAAAAGGTCTCTAAGCCAGGGCTAACTAGTTATCGCTGGAAACCTTGAGAGCCTATAATAACCTCACGTTATAAGAATGTAAACTTTCATGAAATAAATTAACATATTTAAACAAAAAACGTGGCTATATA
>NW_006966069.1:0-800 GCF_000164805.1 Carlito syrichta
CTAGTATTCTGTCCTGCACAAAGAAAAACTGTCGAAAAGCATCACACTAGTATTCTGTCCTGCACAAAGAAAAACTGTCTAAAGCCACCACACCAACATTCTATCCTGCACAAAGTAAAACTGTTTAACGTCAGCCCACCAATATTTTGTTCTACAAAAAGCAAAAATACCTAAAACCACCACACCAGTATTCTGTGCTGCACAAAAAAATACTGTCTAAAACTATCACACCAATATTCTGTGCTGCACAACGTAAAAGTTTCAAAAGAATAACCACACCAAATTCTGTGATACACTAAGAAAACTCATCAAAGACAACCACACCAAAAGAAAAAAGAAAGAAACATCAAAAATGAAAGAGGTAGGGGGTCGGGGGAGAGAGAGAGAGAGAAATCAGCAGCAACAATAGAAACTATATTGTTCTATAATATAACAACAATAAAACCTGCTGTTCTATTCCAACAATAATGAAAACCTTTGGCTCTAACAACAGGAACAAAAATTCTACCTTGAGAGTTATAAACAATCCCCCCAAAACCAAAACAAAACGCTGAAAATGACAAAACAGAGAAATCAACAACAGTAGCAATAATACAACCTGAGCTTTACATCTCACCAAATGATCGATTTAAAGAATACTGAGTTGCTCCTGGGTTGAGCTTTGAGCAGGCACTGCCCCAGTGACCCAGAGGACAGGACCAGGACACACAGCAGCAGAGTGCCCAAGCTGTCAGGCCCAACCACCCCAACAGAGTGGTCCACCTGGTGGTCATAACCTGCAAGCAGCGGCAGGAAGTCCC
>NW_006966070.1:0-3156 GCF_000164805.1 Carlito syrichta
CCAATGACCATAGAATATACATTCTACTCATCACCGCATGGAGCATACTATAAGATCGACCATATACTTGGCCCATAAATCCAGTATACACAAATTTAAAAAGATTGAAATTTTGCCAAGCACCTTCTTGGAGCACAGTGGAATAAAAATAAACATCAACAACAACAAGGTTTCCCAAAACACCACAAAGACAAGGACACTAAACAGCATGATGCTAAACAACTCCTGGATCAATAATGAAATAAAAACAGAGATTTAAAAATACCTGGAAACAAATGAAAATGAAGAAACATCTTACCCAAATCTCAGGGATTCCATGAAAGCTGTAGTAAGAGAAGAATTCATATCTCTACAAACACACATGAAGAAAATGGAAGGATCAAAAATTAACAACATTACAAGTCACCTAAGGAAGGTGGGAAAGCAAGACCATGAAATCCCTAACTTCAGCAGAAGAATCCAGATCACAAAAATAAAAGCCCAAATCTGGGACATAAAATACAAAAACATAATATGAAAAATCAATGAAACAAAAGCTGGTTCTTTGAAAGGATAAACAGGATTGATGATCCCTAACTAGACTGACCATGAAAAAGAGAGTAAAAGCCCAAAGAAACACAGTCAGAAACACAAAAGATGAAGTCACATCTGACTCTGGAGAAATACAGAAGATCATTAGAGACTACAATGTTCACTTGTATGGAAACAAACTTGAAAACCTTAAGGAAATGTAGGATTTTCTGACATCACACAACCTGCCTAGGTTGAAACGAGAAGAAATCGAATCCCTAAATAGTCCACTAAAATTCAAGGAAATTGACTATGTATTAAGAAAACTACCTACAAATAAAAAGTCCTGGACCAGACGGTTTTCCAGCAGAATTCTATAAGACATGTAAGCAGGAGCTGATACCAATCCTACTGAAAGTATTCCAGGCTATTGAGAGAGATGGAACTCTCCCCAGATCATTTTATGAAGCTAACATCACATTGATACCCAAGCCAGGTAAAGAACCAAAAAAGAAAGAGAACTACAGGCCAATATCTTTGATGAACATAGATGCTAAAATTCTTAACAAGATCCTAGCAAACCATATTCAACAACGTATTTCTAAAATCATCCATCATGACCAAGTAGGCTTCATCCCTGGGATGCAAAGCTGGTTCAACATTCAAAAAACCATAAATGTAATTAAATACATCAACAAATGTCAAAACAAAAACCACATGATGATATTATTAGAAGCAGAAAAATCTTTTGATATAACACCACACCCCTTCAACATAAAAACCCTCCAACACCTAGGCATATGTGGAACATTCCTCAAAATAGTAAAAGCCTTTTATGAGATACCCACAGCCAGCATACTCCTAAACAGACAAAAATTGGAAACATTTCCCTTGAAAACTGGAACAAGACTAGGATGACCATTCTCACCCCTCCTTTTCATTACAGTATTAGAAGTCCTGGCTAGAGAAATCAGAAAAGAGAAAGTGATCAGGGGTATCCAAATAGGAAAAGTGGAAGTCAAGTTATCTCTCTTTGCAGATGACATGATTGTGTACCTCAAAAATCCAGGAGAATGTATCAAAAACCTCCTTGCACTGATAAAGGACTTTGGCAAAGCCTCAGGGTATAAAATAAATGTGTAAAAGAAAAATGCCTTTGCACCAATAATAAACAAACAGAAACCCCAATAAAAAGCTCAATTCCATTCATAATAGTCACAAAATATGAAATACCTTGACATCTTCCTAACTAGAGACATGAAAGACCTTTACAATTAAAACTACAAAACACTGCTCAAAGAAATCAAAGATGACACAAACAAGTGGAAAGATATCCCATGCTCATGGATTGGAAGAATCAACACTGTGAAGATGTCCATCTTACCTAAAGTGATCTACAGATTTAATGCAATACCCATCAAATTACCAGCAACATTCTTTTCAGATCTAGAAAAAACAATACAAGAATTCACGTGGAAATACAATGACCAAGAATTGCCAGAACAATCCTCAAGGGGGAAAAAAAAAAAGCAGGAGGTATCACACTACGAGACTTTAAACTTTACTATAAAGGTATAATAATTAAAACAGCTTGGTATTGGTACAAGAATAGGCATATAGACCAACGGAATAGAATTGAGATTCCAGAAGCAAAATCTCAATTTCTCAACCAACTCATCTTTGACAAACCCTCCAACAACAACCACTGGGGACAGGAAAATATATTCAGTAAATGGTGGTGGAAAACTGGCTGACCACATGCAGAAGATTGAATCAGGACCCCTAGCTATCCTCACACACAAAAATTAACCCCAAATGGATCAGAGACCTAAATGTAAAACGTAAAACCTCAAACCATAAGAACCTTAGAAATACAGGATACACCTTATGGAATTTGGAAATTGCATCCAATTCCTATGTCAAAATTGAAATGCATGGGCCATAAGAGATAAAATAGAAAAGTGGGACCTCATTAAGCTGACAAGCTTCTTCAAAATCAAAGAAACCATCAAGACAGCAGGGAGACAGCCCACAAAGTATTTGCCAATTCCATGTCTGACTGTCGGAGTACTGGCTCCAACCAAGGAGGGAGGGTTAGAACCCACACCGGAGAATCTGGATGGCAAGAAGAAACCACTCGGAGGCAGTTCTTCTGGGAACAGTCTGATCAGGACTGAAGCCAATTTTATTCAAACCTTTTCCAACTTATATACCATTTTTTATACCCTCCAGCAGTGTGATAATCACTTGCTGGGGGCGTACAAGTTCCGTGCTTTACAAACCATGCATCACAAGACCATCACAAGATTAACAAGTTCCAAGCAAACAATTCAAATTCCATGATGCATGACGTGCTTCACAAAACTTATATTAAAATCACAGGTGCACAATTTCAATACATATTGTTCAAAGTGTTTTCCATAATGTTCAATAAATCATTCATATTATACTCTTTGTTCTAAACCCTGATTAATACAAAAAACTTTCTAAGTTAACTCTACATTCAATACAAGTTCACTGACTCCTAATATTTTTTAATGATTAATATTATCAACTTAACACTATAATATAATATAAGTTTACTTAAATGACTTAACTGTTAGTTATACATTAAACTATTATGATTTAACATGATGCCTTATAATT
>NW_006966071.1:0-833 GCF_000164805.1 Carlito syrichta
TGTATCTACCGGGGCTCCTACCTTCCTACCACCTTGTTCCTCAGGGTGGACCCTCTTGCTCCTCCCATGGCCAACTCAGGGAAAGGAAGGACATGACTCTCAAACCTTCAGGGGGGCAGGGATGGCCGGGCAACTCATGCATGTCTCTTCTGCTTTTGGGGAGTTCAAGACAGAAAGATGTCTGGAGCCCAGGAGCTCCAGACAAGGCTGGACACCATAGCAAACCCCCACCTTGACCTCCAAGAAAACCCAGAAAACTTTGGGTGAGGACAGGCCTTGGTAGGAGGATCGCCTCAGGCCCAGAGTTCAAGAGCAGGCAGAGACCAGGATGTTGATCAAATAGAAAACCTGTGAACGCTGAACTTTAGGAGACTGAGGCTGAGAAGTTAGGCGGTGTGAGAGCAGCCTGGGCAACCTAGTAAGGAAAGAAAAGTAAGACAGAAAGAAAGAAAGAAAGAAAGAAAGAAAGAAAGAAAGAAAGAAAGAAAGAAAGAAAGAAAGAAAGAAAGAAATGTAGAAAGAAAGAAAGAAAGAAAGAAAGAAAGAAAGAAAGAAAGAAAGAAAGAAAGAAAGAAAGAAAGAAATCCATTGTTCTGCAAAACTTGTGTCCTCAGTCCTTCCCCACCAGCCCACCCACATGTGAAGGTCCCCCAAGCTCAGCACCTTTCACCCACAACCCTCCCCATGGCTGCTCTCTCTTTGGTGTGGGAGTTCCCAAGGCTCCCTGGCAGTGTTCTTGCCAGCTCTCCTCTCTGAGGTGTGAAATGTGCCTCAGGCAGTCTGACCCTCCCTCTCAGCAACAAGGACCTTTCACTCAAGATAGTCTAGGGACA
>NW_006966072.1:0-501 GCF_000164805.1 Carlito syrichta
GAATACTTTTAAATACATTGAGAATTGTTTTAGAGCTGAACACAGTCAAACACAATGTAAAGTTACTGGATAAGCATGCTTTACAGGTGATTTCAATTTCCTGTATCACATCCCTACTATTTTTCTGGTGTTGTTTGTACCACCAGAAGAAATAATTCAATGATTATATCCAGGTTATTTTCAAAAATGTGTTGCTTGATACTGAATGCTACATATTGGAATAATTTTTGCACCCATCATGAGAAATATGGATTTTTCAAAAAACTTAGGAGGGCAGCTACAATAATGTCTAAAATGGGATTAAATTACACAGACATAATGATATTTTAAAGGTCTCACATAAGTAGCTGTAACTCAGGCAAAGACTTTTCAAACACTAGAAATATCACACTTGGAGCGTTTCAAAAGACTAGAATGGTTCAATTATATTTCTTTCTTTTCTATATCTTTCTTTCTTTCTTTCTTTCTTTCTTTCTTTCTTTCTTTCTTTCTTTCTTTCTT
>NW_006966073.1:0-813 GCF_000164805.1 Carlito syrichta
CAGCTGTGACTCCAGCCGCTTCACCAGTAGAGACCTGGTTGCTTGCTCCCAAGTCCCCAGTCCATCACTCACATGCCCACTTACTCACAGGCATGCATGCAAAAATGTCCATAAACTCACTCACTCACACAGGACCTTGCATAGTCTGACTGGCTCTGCTGCCATCTTCCCAGAGGTCCTTCATATCATCTTACGCTTGAGTTACTGCAATCTGTAGACTCCCAGATTCCACATCTCACCCTCCTATTCATCATTTTTAATCCTTCCAAACTACTTTTCAGAGAAGACTGAGTTTCTGACATCACACGCTGATGAATTCTGTGTTAAACATACCAATTCTATATTATCTGATCTCTTTTCTGAATTCTTTGCCATTATCCAAACTTCCTGAAGTCAATTCACAGTGACTTCCTACACCACTTCTCTTAGCATTCTCTAGCCCCTTCTTTTCAGTATTATTTCTTCACTTCACTTAAGCTTCAAATGAAGCCTCAATTTTCTCCTGAAAATTTTGTCTATTCTGGTATAGACAGACAGCCTCCTTATGCAAAATTCCATATGAAGAACAAAACCCAACAATGTAGTTCTTCATTCTGTCCCAACTTATATTGCTTCCTAATTATTGTGTGAAAGTCTCCAATCCTCCTTCAGCTCTAATTCAGTACTGATATGCAACAATACTCATGTGGTTTCCCTTTCTCCTTGGTGCAGGCACAAAGTTCTCGAATGTTCCTTTAATATCCTTCATTATCTGTAGCAAAGGCTCCATAAAGCAATCTACTGATTGTGAACATTTTTGTTTGTTTGTTTGTT
>NW_006966074.1:0-607 GCF_000164805.1 Carlito syrichta
TTCTTCAGGAGAATGGATTTCTTTTTTTGAGTTGGAGTCTTACTCTGTCAGCCATACTGGAGTGCGGTGGCCACTCCTGGCCACCCCAGCCTCAACCTGCTGCACTCCAGCGATCCTTCTGCCTCAGCCTTCCAAGTAGCTGGAACTGCAGCCATGTGCTACCATACCCGGCTAATTTTTTGATTTATTGGAGAGATGAGGTCTCGCCATGTTGCCTAGGTGGATCTTGAACTCACAGGCTCAGGCAATCCACTCACCTCAGCCTCCCTAGGTGCAGGATTACAGGCTGAGCCACTGAGCCTGGCTTGGATTTCTTTCTTTCTTTCTTTCTTTCTTTCTTTCTTTCTTTCTTTCTTTCTTTCTTTCTTTCTTTCTTTCTTTCTTTCTTTCCTTCATTCCTTCATTCCTTTATTTCTTCCCTCCTTCCTCTCTTCCTCCCTTCTTTCCTTCCTTTTTTCCTTCTTTCTTTCTTTCTTTCTTTCTTTCTTTCTTTCTTTCTTTCTTTCTTTCTTTCTTTCTTTCTTTTCTTTTCTCAATAGGTTGACAAGGCTGCTTTCAAACTGCCTATCTCAGGGCATTCTCTAGGTCTGGGCCTCCCAAACTGCTG
>NW_006966075.1:0-887 GCF_000164805.1 Carlito syrichta
TTCTGGTCCCCCAACCTGTTCCAGCATCATTGCCAACTCAGGCAGGAACTGCAGTTTGTAATCTCAGCGAGGAGCTTGCTAGGGTTGACTGGTGCATGGATGTGTTTACTTTCTCTCACCACAGTTGGTCTGTCTCCAGTTCTAAGCATTTTAAAGCTGCTCTATTTATCAGTCCAAGAGGTGCTGAGTTCTCAGTTGAGCTGAGAAGCTTTGAGCTCTGTGGTTCTGAGTACATAAGGAGCCAGGAGATAAAAGAAACTGTTTTTGTTTAAGGAAAAACAAATATGATTTTTAAAGGGTAGGGGTCAGGGGAATAAACCCCTTTTCAATACTGCGATTATTTTTCCGTTTGTTTTAGTTGAGACTTGAGGAAAGGCTGAGGCACCAGACCCCCCATCGGTCCTCTCTCTCTTCAGCGATGGCACTCAGGGTGTAAAACACCTTGTAAGAGAGGAGCATGTGCCCCCATACTCAGAGCTCTTTGAGAGAGGGATTCTTCCTGGGTTCAAAGTGGAACAACTTAGCCCAGGTTCTTTTAACCAGGGAGAAAAACGATGTTCTGCCTAGGAAATGCGTGCAATGACTGCTTCCATGAGGGATGCTAGATGGTTCCCTCGGGGAAGGAATACAGAGAACACGGATCCAGGGGTTTCCTGGTTTTTGAAAACCCCACTCTCCCAGGTAATCCCAGCTCATCTAGTCCACGGTCAGTGACCGTGGGATAGAATCTCCGGATTGGGGTGGGGTGGGCAAAAGCATCCATCTTTCTTCATTTATTGACAGTCATGATGCTTTTAAGTAGATTTTTGAGGGTTCATGATTATTTCCTCAGGTTCAGAGTAGGGTTGACAGCCCTTTGGGATTGCTGATGCCTCCTTTGGCTATGT
>NW_006966075.1:1182-10826 GCF_000164805.1 Carlito syrichta
CCATTTGATTTCACAACTCTGCCAGGCAGGTATTGCTGTCGGTATTTTTAGGGAAGGGAAGGGAACTAATGACCAGAGAGGATGATATGATTCCAACTCCCCTTTCTACTGTCTTCTCTCCCAATCCACCCAAAGTTTGGCTCATCAGAACTCCCTGCAGCAGTAGATGGTCCACACCTGCAATCTTGCTAGAAACTCCAGTCAAGAACCTTGGTAAGAAGACATGAGTGTCGCCGGGCTCGGTGGCTCAGCCTGTAATCCCGCGCTTTGGGAGGCTGAGGTGAGTGGATTGCCTGAGCCCACGGGTTCGAGACCCGCCTGGGCAACTTGGCGAGACCTCATCTCTACAATAAATCAAAAAATTAGCTGGGCGTGGTAGCACGCACCTGTAGTTCCAGCTACTTGGAAGGCTGAGGCGGAAGGATTGCCGGAGCCCAGCAAGTCGAGGCTGTGGTGGCCAGGAGTGGCCACTGCACTCCAGTCTGGGTGACAGAGTGAGACTCCAACTCAAAAAAAAAAAAAAGTAGAAGATATGAGTGTCTGTGCCTTCAGGAGACAGTGTCTTCAGTCTATCAGTTTGTCCCCCTTGTCAGTGCCCCCAGCTCTCTGGCTTAATTAAAATACATCTCTTTCCAATATGGTCCTCAATCTTCCCATCCGTGAAATGGGGGAAGTGGTTCCTGTCTGGATGCCCCTTCTAGAAGGTGCTGTGAGGAGGAAAGAAATGACCACCCACTAGGAAAGGCCGTGGGAGGGGACTTTCTTTCACACATTCCCCTATGGCTGCCATTTCTACTCCTGCACTAGCAAAAAGCAGCTATGTTTCCTGAGGCACCAAAACAAGTAGAAAACCTCGAGAACTAACTTTCCTCCTGTCTCCAAACATACTCAGCTTCCCTGCCTGGATCCATTTTGAAGACTGAGGAGTTAGTGGCTGTGATGAAAATAGCTTTAGTATTGCTGGGAAGGCCTGCCCATATTGCCAGGCGCCGCACCAGGTACCCCATTCATGAGCAACAAAACCAGGAGTGGTGGGCACTGCAAGTGCTGGTTATCCTTTCCCCGAGTTTAGCAAGGTCTGGGTTAAGAACAAAGTCATTCCCTCTGCTGCTTTCTCAGGATCCTTCTCAATCAGGGGCTCAATAATCAAGGCCTCATCTCCTTTGGAGCCTCCACAGAAGTTCCATTGGTAACATTAGCTTGAAAGGGCTCTCAGTTTAATGTTTTCACTTTTTCATGTGGAAAGTAGCTGCTTAGTTCCTGGGCTGACTGCATTTCTCAGAAGAAAACCCAGCTTTGGTTATGGAGAGAGAGAGAGAGAGAGAGAGAGAGAGACAGAAAGAAAAAACACTTCTTCCCTCCCACCTTTTAATTCTTTTCTTTCTTCTCCTGTCTTTAGTCACAGTGTTCATCGGTTTTGTCTTTTTTACTTGTTTTCCTAAGTGGCCTTGGAGTGACCTGGATAGTTAGTGCTAATTAGTCCGCTGGGACATATTGTCACTGTCAGGGCAGCACAGCAGAAAGGTCTGGGAGCTGGCTGGGTGACACACCTAAGAGAAAAACAGCTTAATCTGCTGTCATCACGTGAACTATGTGCTTGCACATACCCAGGGCCCTCTGTATGTGTTGTGGTTTAGATTCTTGAGCGTCTTCAGGAGGAGAGTAGAACTATTATTTCCAGGATAAACTCAGGGGCCATGAGGTGTCAAGACAGTGAGGGTCTTTTGAAATGACTGTGAAGCCAGGGCCATGCTGACTGCTTTCTCAACAGGAAAGCCCCTGTCCAGCAGGTAGAGGAAGGGAATGAACCTTGAGGAATTTGTTTTTGACTCAGACCTTGCTTTTTTCTCCCTGTGTGACCTGAGGCAAGTCAACTGTCTCTCTGGGCTTACATTTCCTCGTTTGTGTGAAATATGGAAATGTTGCATGGGTTCTAGGAAGTAGTGTAAGTAGAAAACGGTATCTTCACCTGGCACTCAAGATACTTTTTCCTGCTTCATACAGTGGTTACCAGGGAGGTGAGTCTCCAGGGCACATTCCCAAAGGTTCCATTGTCTTAGTATTTCCTGTGAAACTCGCCAGGAGTAACTTGAAACTGAGCACTGAAACTTTGTTCCACTTAAAATTTAGAACAGATCCTTTAATATTTCATGTGGACAAAATAATAGATCTACCATCTAGGAGTACTGAAATTAAATGAAGAGATTCCTGGAAAGTGCTGACTGAGACCGCTGCATTCATTATCAGCTGTTATTACCTTAGTCTGATCTGGAAGAGGATTTCTTTTTTCATTTTACCAGAAAACCCACTTATTGGGGAAGAAGTAGGCTTTGATAGGATGGGTTGCCTGTGGACATTATGTTGAGATCCAGAACATTCTAAGGGTTTATTAGAATTGGTTTTAGACCAAAGTTGAGCTCAAGTAAGTATGTAGTTATGCTGTGTGTGTGCAGCTAAGACAGAACCGCAGACAAGCAAGACTTGTCTTGGGCACTTGTTTTTAATTGACACAGAGCCATATTTTTGTTTTTTTAAATCAAATCCACTAGTCCTCTGCTTTCTCCTCTTTCTCCCTCCGCAACTCCCCCTTCTGTCTTACATTTTCCTGCTTTGTGTAATAATAATCCAGATTTGGTGTGACAGCAAACCCTGGTTGACATTTAAAAGTCTCTGTGATTAGCTGAGCACCAAATCTCAGACTTAAGCTCTGTTTTGCTCTTTCATTCTAAAGCTGAGATTCATTCCTGAGCAGTGTCAAATTGAATTGGCGGGCATGGAGCGACCTGCTCCTGTTACGGAGGTTCCTACCATGATGAGCTTGAGCGTCTGATTGGGACCTCAAAGTAGGAACCAGCAGGAGATATGAAGCTGAATGGGTGGACATCTGGACAGAAGAGGGGCTGGAGTCAAGCTAGGAGCCAGCTGTAATCTGAGGGTCCGCAGTTTAATTCTATTAAACAAGCTTCGTGGAGTGCCACCCACTATGTGCAGTGTGTGACTCCAGCAATGGAGGCATTTGTTGCCGGGGAAGTCAAGGTAAATGACTGGGCTTCAGTCATGAAACAAGGGAAAAGGCACTTAATTATGGTCGGGAACTGGAGTCTTGTGATTCCTTTTTAAGAGGGCAGATTCACAGAACTAGGAGGAAGGATGATCCAACCAAACAGTTCAGAGGCAGTATAAGGACTGAACATTAACAACTCTGTTGGCAGGAACACCAAAGGTCTTTTATCTTGAACAGCTGTCCCAGAAAAACCATGTTATTGCTGCTGACAAATAAACCTCATCTGGCTTTCTTGAGTCTGGTCAATCCCTGGAGCACTCCTTGTTCCAGAAAGGCAGTATATGAGCCTGTGTAGGATCAGCCGACTCCATGATGGTCTTTTCTGGGGCTCCGTCTTAGAGCGACCGGGCAGCTCCTGGCAAAATGTGGCAGAGGTATAGGTGCAAGTGCCATGGAGATATGCCTACTTCTGCCAAATCAAAATGCTTGCTGGACACTTCCACTACTTAGCCCTATATCTTCATAGATATGCAAACTTTGTAGGACATTCCCCTTTCTCTAGGTCTCTCATCTCCTTGACAGTGGGACAAGGCCTGGTTCCTTCCAGCCATGTGGATGTTTCTGGGTCCCCCATATTTCTTGGGGGAACATAACAGTGTTCCATACCAGGAAGATCCCCATGCTCCACATGTCCTACCTCTCCTGCTGGCCACTGGGCTGTCTAAACAGGTACTGTGACAGACCTACCCAGGTCTTAGGGCTTACCCTTTTGCAGGTGGCACCTACTCTCACGAGTCTTGCTGACAGTGACACAGATGTTGTCTCGAAGCTCTTCTTTCCCTGGGGTCTAACTGGGTCCTATTGGCGGAAAGTTGTTCATTGCCCTAGGAGGTGTGAAACACAGAAGCACATCGTGCTACTGCCCACACTGCTCTCCATCCCCAACTCCTTAGAAGTCACTGTGTGTACCTCACAGTATAGACACAATTGTGCACAACCTTGTATTGTTTGCAAACTGTTTTTACCTGCGTTAATCAGTCTGCCCCACGGAGACAGTGCAGGTCTTAAGGCCAAAGAACCTATCTTTCTCCTCTGCCTGTGAATAAAGGGAATGTGTAAAAGGCTGGACTTGAAGGTCAGACACACACACCTGGCTTTGAGTCTGTGTTTATCCTCTGGCACTTGTGTGGCCTCAGGAGCCCTTTCCTTCACCAGTAACAGAGGATGCATGATTTCTGCCTCAGAGGGCTGCTGTGAAGATGGACCAACACCACGTTTGCAATGCACTTGGTCACATGCCAGCTGTCTTCGCTCAATCCAGCTCTGATGCTATCTTTCCCAGAAGCTGTCCATGATTCCTCTTTCTCCTTTCCACCTCCTCAAGGCCTCCTAGTGCTATTTGTATGGCATGTCTTGCCACCTACTTTGCATAGGAATATTTATTTCTCTGGCGCTCACCTTCTAGACTTGACTTCCCAGGAGGGTGTATGCCTTACACATCCCAGGAGGTTCATAGGCTTTCATTACGCCAAACAGTCTCCTTAGATCCACTGTTGTTCAAGGCTGCAGGAGGTTCATAGATGAAGCCCTGTCATCACACTTTACCAACAAGAAAACAGAGATCCAGAGAGATGTGCCCCAGGTCCCACAGCCATTGTCACAGAACAGAGGCTCCATCTCATCACCAGGGGTCTTTCCATGATCCTGTGCTGCCTTCCAGAGCATGTTGAAGGTAGAGCAAGGACTGACCCAAGCTGAGGGAGCACTGGCTGTAGCCGATGTTGAGCAAGCAGAATCCAGGGAAATGAGAAGACAGGGCCTCCTTCACCTGCTAACAGGGATGGGAAAACCCCGTGAGAGCTGCCAAGAAACACAAGCACATACCCATACACACACTCACATCTGTGTACACATGTACGTAACACTCATGCCCAAACAATACAGGGACACACACATACACACAAGCAGGCCTGGGAAGGGTGAGACACGAAGGCATTCAGGTGCAAAATTTAAGGAGACTCTTCCTCTTAGGCTCATGCAAGGGTAGAGTCGGCCCTGAAAGCCAGTGCCTCCTTAGCTTTTGAAGCCTGGACACCTGACTGTCCTCATTCTAGTCCCCTGTTTATGATACAAACACTCATAACCAGTTACACACACACCACAGTACTCACAGACTTACATGTGCACACATGCATGAAATACCCTGTCACATACATAAACATACTAAGCATAAGCTTTCACAATATATGTGTGTGGAAAACTGTCCTAAGTCCATGGGTGATTAAAAAAAAAAAACCAGAGGTGCCTCCATGCTCAGAGATCCTGAGAGACACGGCTGTGAAGTTATAGGTACCACTGATAAGTTCTGGTTGAATCCACAATTGCTAGTTCGGAAGTAATTATGAATGTGGCAGGGAAAGTAGGGCTCAAGCTATCCAGGGAATCTATGCTGTGGGTCCATTTAGGCATGCAGGTCCCTGACCTAGGGTCTCCCTGTTCTTGCAACCTATGGTTTGAAGTCTGAGTAGAGGAACACCAGCCATGCTTCCCACCTGGCTCCCGGCCCCTCACTGAAATTATGCAACATGGGCTCTGCAGGGACCTTTGCGCCCAACATTCTTGTTGTCAGATAAGGCCCAGGGACAGTGTCATTTGTCAGTGTCAGACCCTAGCATAGCTTGGTATCTAAGATTCATGGTGGCTCTTCCCGGATGGTGACAGAGTTACCAAGCGGGCAGTGGCAGCAGCAGCAGGACTCATCTCTTCCAGAATTGGTCCCCTGAGGATGAAGCACTGAGGGCCAGTGGCTGAGAGCTGGCATGGGCAGGCTCCCGTGCTCAGACTATGAGAATATTCTCTCTAACATTCTGCCCTTGCTCAGAATTTCTGGGGAACTCTGCCCCTCAGCTTCAGCCAGCTTACTCATGACTGTTCACTAAAACCTGAAGGAGAAATGTGAACAAAAATATAGTCTCACACACACCAAGCTTGTTGCAACACCCGATGAAATGTGTTTGTGACTGTTGTACACGATGGTGTCATCATGAATATTTTGTACATTTGATTAGCCAATATTTGTATCACTTTCATAAATCAGTGATTCTCAAACAATGTTTCCCTGCAGGGTGGACAGAGGCGCTCATTGATACAATGAAACTGGTCAACAGTGGCAGAAAAAGTACATTTGTAGATAAAACACCTTCAAACTTAACATATAAGTTTTTCTATTTAATGACCACTAACTCATCTTAGAATCTAGGATCTGATTTAGCAGCACATTATGATTTTTGAGAAATCAAGCTTACTGTTTTGTGGTGTTCTTTGCAGAACACTGTGACCTTCCAGGTGCCCCATGTGCTGTCATATGTCAGCACCTTCCTGGTGCTGACACTGAGGCTGGACTTGCCTGATGTTCCTGTAGTGGCCATAGCTCCCCCGATTCTGTGAAGTGATAAGATCCACATGCCTTGCTACATCAGAAGGCATCCCAGCACGGACAATGTATGTTGTCTCCACCCAAAGACAGGAGCTACATTCAGTGCTTCTCCTGTCATCTTGACTTTCTCAAAAAAGCCTCCCTTCTTTCCTGGTACATGGTACAGCATTGTGGCACATGTGTTGGTCATTTAGGGGTCCAGATGCTTTGTGGCAGAGTAGAGACACACACAGAAAAGGTGAACTACAAGAGCAGAGTTTCCCTTTATGCAGCATCCTTGGAGCACCCCTGAGGCATGATGCCCCCCTTGAGATTTCCTCCGAGACCCTGTCACGTCTGTAATTTTCACCCAGCCACTCACAAAAATCATGATTTATTTTGTCTCCTTCTCCAGTGCACAAACCTGGGCTGCTATGGGGAAGGCATTTATTCCCGTTCTTCTACTGTCCTATGGGAACCTCTCTCCTGGCGCATTTCTCTCCTGGGTGGGTACTCAGTCTGCACCTTGTGGTTAGGTCACCTCAGGTTTTGCTAGAGCTCTAAAGAAGCACCCATGCCCTTTTACTCTCTCACTGATTCCTCAGCCCTCCAGTCTTGCTGTCTCTGGTGCCTGGCGGTACTCTGTGCAAATCTCTAACCCCCACCCGTAGCATGCTTAGTTAGCCTGTTTTTAGGATGTGCCCTCACCCAATCACACATCCCCTGGCCACACAAGTCTCAAGTTCTAACTCCAAATTATTTCAGAGAGCATTATCACTTGACTATTCAATTCTGTAAGTAAATGTCTACTGAGCCCTTCAATATGACAAGTATGAAGTTAGGCTTTGAGTTTTCAGAACCCAGGAGACCATGCCTCTGCCTTCATGCTGACATTCTAGAGAGAGAGGAAAGCAAACTGGACTTTCAACCATAGTTGAAGAGAGAAAACAAAGGTTACAGTCCAGATAGACACAAATTGCTAAGCAAGTGGGAGAGGGAGGCATGCTAGGCTGTGACTGGATGGGTGGGAGCCTACCTGGAGGCAGGAGGGGGATTCCACAGAGTGGCTCATAGGAGGGACCAACCCCAGCAGAGATGGGGAGTGTATGCAGGTTTCAGGGACGAGCAGTCAGCCTGGGGGCTGTGAAGGAAGTAGCAATGGAAAGATGGGCGGGGTTCAGCCCAACTGTAGGGGCTTTGACAAAAGAAGCCAGGTTGTGGCATTAATTCTCATCTGTCATCAGAACACCCGAATAAAGGGTACTTGATATACATATTTTAGAGCATTTTACCCACTTGTGCATGAAACTTCCATCCTCAACTGGCTTGACTTCATGCTTCTGTTATCAGCAACTTTCATATTCTTTTTAATTTTCCTGGCAGAGCAGCATACCTACTGACCCTGTCCTTTTGGGGCTTTGTGGTGCTTTTATTAAATGGAACAGCATAGCAATAATCTGTGACAGCTAAATTATTTGCATTATCAAATGTTCTGATTGCTCTCCTCTCTTGACTCTGTTCCAGAGAAACTTAGCCTGGTGATTTTCCAAAATAATCTTAGATTCCTGTTTGTACTTCCTTTTAATTCAGTCGTTAACAAGTATTTTGGGGCAAACCAACGGTGTACAATCCGAGAAGTCTCCACCCCATCTCCCTGACCCTATTTCCCACTATTTCTGTATGCAAACCCATGTTTCAGCCAACTAGTCATTGTTTCCAAAACATAGCATGTACATTCTCACCTTTGTGCCTGTGCCCATTCAGTGCCAGCTGCCTGGAACACCATCCCCACTCCCATCCCCCTGACAAAGCTCCATTCAACCACTTCCTTCATGAGACTCTTTAAATATTCTCAATATTTGTTGACTGTCTGTTCTGACTTCCCACTGCACCTACTCTGTTCCCCTCTCTTGGCACTCAGTATTTATCACCAACACATACCATTTAGCTTCTTGTAGTAATATTCTGCCTCCAAGCTAAACAAGAGCAAGAACTCTTTCAGATCTTTCTATGTCCCCAATACCTTACACAAAGATTCTACAGGGAGTGAGGACACCACAAATTTCTGTGCTGGCAGTTTTGAACGAATTCTCCCAGTAACATGCTATATTATTTTATTGGTTGACCTAACTTTCACATTTGAATTTTATATATGAAATTTTCCCAGTGTGAAGCACACCTGATCCTTTCCCATGTCATTGCTTTTCTATTTTCTTTGTAATAATTGGCAACTAGGAAACAAGGAATGCGGTCTTTTAGGGAAGCTGATGCAGCCATTATGACCAGAGTTGCCCCACTCTGGGGCACCTGCCAGTTCTGGGGGCATCTTGCTGGCACCGAAGTGCGTGCTTGAAGACAAGGTAGCCAGGTTGGGCAGCAATGGTCACTGGAAGTAGCAAACATGGGCAGATCTGAGTACCAGGGGACCTTCCTAGTGTATACTGGGTATCGACTCAGCAGGGTGATTGGTCAGATTTAGGGTGAAAGCATCATCTGTGAGAATCAAAGATTACATGGTTTTTATAATCCCTGTAGGATGGGAATGAAATGCCAAACAATATCTAGCATATTGTAGACATATGAGGGAAGACCAAAAAAAAACCCCAGAAATTATTTATAAAAAAAATGTGTAAGGCTGAGGTGACTGGATTGCCTGAGCCCGCGGGTTCAAGACCCGCCTGGGCAGCAAGACCTCATCTCTACAATAAATCAAAAAATCAGCCGGGCGTGGTAGCGCATGCCTGTAATTCCAGCTACTTGGAAGGCTAAGGCGGAAGGATGGCCAGAGTCCAGCAGGTCGAGGCTGCGGTGGCCGGGAGTGGCTACTTCACTCCAGTCTGGGTGACAGAGTGAGACTCCAACTCAAAAAAAAAAATGTGTATTTATTCTTATATGTTTAAACTTTAGTCACCTTCAATGTGCTCTTCATTTAATGCAATACATCTATCAGAACACTTTTTGCTCTACTCCAAACAGATTTTGAACTCACCAATTTTTATGCCTTTTAGTGCTTCTGCCATTTTTTGTTACACATGAATAAACCATTTTCCTTTGAGGACCTTTCCCATTCAGGGAAACAAACAAACAAAAAAAGTTGCTTGGAGCAAAATCGGGTGAATAGGGAGGATGGGGCACCAGGGTCATTCTGTTTTTGGTAAAAAATTGCTGAACACTCAATGCATTGTGGGCAGGTGCATTGTCATGGTAAAAGAACCAGTTACCTGG